>NC_091576.1:23613067-23618067 GCF_042767895.1 Penaeus vannamei
CTTAGCCTCTATCACATAGTTCTCAAACACAGCAACGTTCAGAGTAGCGAGAACGGCAGGTGACTCCCTATTCCAAAAACTGGTGTATCTGGTGTACTTTTTGTGAACGAAAAGAAAGAAAAAAGTTTGGGACAAGAAGAGAGTGGGACACATTCAACAATGAAATCTACGTTGGATTTCCGAAAGGTTGGTACATTTTTTTTTTTTTTACTTCAGCTGGCCTTGGGTAGAAAGATTCGTCTGAGGGCTAATATCCCTCTGAAAATTGTAATGTATTTCGCACGTCGTCGTCGTCGTCGGCAATTATGGACGCAGATGATATTTTTTATCTTGCATTTCATTGTGCAACAAATATCAAAGGACGATTTACAGGAACACTGGCTTTATCACACTTTCCAATGACCAATTATTACTTTTACAAAAAACGGAAGCAACGGCAACAAAAACAGCAGCAACAATAACAACAGCAACAGTAACAACAGCAACAACATCAGCAACAATAACAACAGCAACAGTAACAACAGCAACAATAACAACAGCAACAGTAACAATAGCAACAACAACAATAACAGCAGCAACAATGGCAACAACAACAACAATAACAGCAGCAACAATGGCAACAACAACAACAATAACAGCAGCAACAATGGCAACAACAACAACAATAACAGCAGCAACAATGGCAACAACAACAACAGTAACGACAACAAAAACTCATACCGGGAAACTGAATAGATTAAAAACTAAAATGGGAAGAAGAGAGAAAAAAGGAAAATAGGCTTTCAAGGAAAATTTGATAAAAAAGGAAAAAAAATGGAAGAGAGAGAGAGAGAGAGTAAAAGAGGCAAACAAAGAATACGCATGAAAAAGAAAGGAAACGAAAGAAAGAGAGAGAAGGATTGGAAAAAAAGGTTTCATGCAGCCAACATCCACATCGGATTGGGGGCGCTGTATGAATGCTTTTTATTTTATGGAAAAAGCGTCCGAGTTTTATACTCTTTCACAAATTGAATGAACGATTTTTGTTCATTCTATGGCACATATTGCGAATTTTTGGTCACATACGCGCACACATGGGAATATGTGCGCGCGCCCACTTGATTTATACGTACATGTGTGTGCATTTGTGAACATTTTTTTTTTTTTAATGTGTATGTTTGTATACATGTATTATGTATTCAATATTCTTATATTTATTACTCATTCACGTACATATGTATGTATGATGTATACATATATTCAAATGCATACATGGATATGGATGTATCTCTTAGTTTGTATGTCTGTACATGTGTAAATGTGAATATTTAATCAGTATTCATATACATACATGCTAGCATATGGACGTATCTGTTTGTATGTCTGTACATGTGTAAATGTGAATATTTAATCATTATTCATATGCATACATGCTAGTATATGGATATAACCTATATCTTAGTTTGTATGTCTGTATAAATGTGAATATAAAATCACTCTTTTTGATAAAGAAGTCGAATTCGTCGAATTAGTCTCGTGTTTTATTTTATCGTTCTATTCCTTTGATTGATTACGGCAAACGGAAGTACACGAAAGTTTTTAATTCGAATTTGCATATATCAGGTTTATGTTAATTGAGTTGCGGAGTCCATAACGTCTTTAGTGAAAGCTTGACGTTGATTGGGCGAGAGAGTGAGAGACGCAGATACACGCAGAGGTTTTAAGGCGGATAGGAAAAGAGACATCTCTTAATATAGGAAAAGGAAGAGGAAGGAGGAGTAAGAGGAAGAGAAAGAGAATGAAAGAGGAAGAGGAAGGATAGTGATAATAAGAAAGGAAAAAGGAAGAGAGAGAGATGGGGCAGGTAGGAAAAGAGACAGAAAGGAAAGAGGAAGAAAGAAAGATGGGGCAGGGGAGAAAGTGATAGAAAGAGAGATGAAAAGAGGTAGAGAAAGAACCAACAAGAAAGGGAAAGAGGAAGAGACACGGAGACACGGATATAAGGACAGCCGGAAAGAGGCAAAGAAATGGATAGCCAGAAAAAAGAAAGAAACAAAACAAAAAGAAAGAAAAAAGACAAAAAGAAAAAAAAGAAAAGTAAAGAAAAAAACACGAAAAAAAATAAAAAAAGAAAAAAAAATATATATATATATATATATATATATATATATATATATATATATATATATATATATATATATATATATTATATATATGTATCGTCAATGATATGGCCGCTATCCTTGAAGACAAAATAATTTACTAGGGAGTCGACAATTCAAATTGTCCTCTTATCTAACTCAGACAATGACTTCTCAATGGAACAAGGCACTGGACCTTGTCCAGTGCCTTGTTCCATTGAGAAGGTTTATACTTTGTCATAAACCTCGAGGAAGAGGAAGAGGGGAAAAGGCAGAGGAGAAAAGGGAAGAGAAGGAGAAGGAGGAAGAGGAGAAGAAAGAAAAGGAGGAAGAGGAGGATGAGAAGGAAGAGAAGGAAAAGGAGGAGGAAGAGGAAGAGGAGAAGGAAAAGGAGGAGGAAGAGGAAGGAAAGAAGAAGAGGAAGGAAGGAAGAAGAGGAGGAAGGAAGAGGAAGAGGAGGAGGAAGGAAGAAGAAGAGGAGGAGGAAGGAAGAAGAGGAGAAGAAGAAGGAAGAAGACGAAATGCAATTAGGGACACTCACGCCAGTCACAATATTGACCTCGGGCTGTCGCTGGCAAGCCCCTCATACACCTAACAAGACGCAGCTTATATACACGTTACTCATCTGATATCACTTTATGCGCACCGACACCTCGAATGAGCAGCTCGGGAAAAATAAGCTCAACCCTCACGAGAAAATTGAGGAAGCTGGTGTCTCGGCTTCAGTATAAGCCTGACGTAACAAAGGACACGTCTATAACACCGTGGCAAAGCTGCAGGTAAACGAGACACCAAAGAAGCCACTCCAAACGCCCTGTGTTAAAGCCGCCACACCTTCCGTCGTACCTGAATGGATGAATTACAAGACAGAGGACAACAGCTGGTGCAGGGCATTGGAATAATCCGGAACAATACAGCCCTTTCAACAACCTTGGAGTAGAAATGGTATGTGATATAGAAAGTAGAAAAAAAACATCTATGGTTGTTCCTTTTGGGGTACAATCGTGGGGATGGCAGCAGTACTGCAACAAACGCAAAAAAGTGTTAAGGAATTTCCTTCATGAAGTCTTGAGAATTGTGTATATTGCAAAATCGTTTTGTTTGGTAATTGCAGGGTATATTACAGTTCTGTTGTGTGTTTGTTAGTGCAATATGTTATACTTACTGTATGCTATATATAAATTTTAGTTGATATTTAAGAAATATTGCTTTGTATAGTCAGATTACCAAAGCCAAGACATACCTAATAATAAAGATTAGAAATAAGATAGAAGAAGCATAAAAAGACTCATAGATAAATAGTGAGTGGGCGGGAGATTGAATGGGTGAGAGAGAGAGAGATAGAAAAGAGAAAGAGAAGAGGAAGGGACAGACAGACAGATAACTAGGTAGATTGATAGAATGATGGATACATAAAGAGAGAGAGAGAGTGAGAGAGAGAGAAAGAGAGAAAGAGAGAAAGAGAGAGGGAGAGAGGGAGAGAGGGAGAGAGGGAGAGAGGGAGAGAGGGAGAGAGGGAGAGAGGGAGAGAGGGAGAGAGGGAGAGAGAGAGAGAGAGAGAGAGAGAGAGAGAGAGAGAGAGAGAGAGAGAGAGAGAGAGAGAGAGAGAGAGAGAGAGAGAGAGAGAGAGAGAGAGAATAGAGTAGAATAATAGAATAAGAAAGAAAGAAAGAGAAATGTATAGAATAAGTCATACAAGGGACGGAAACCAGCCATCCGCCAACCTAATAATATCAGACAGGTTTCTCATTTGAATAGCCATTTATCTCGTCACATCAATTTCCCAAAATCCGATGGCTGAACTGAACTCATCCTGAACTAACGTGATGGATCCTTCTCCTCTCCCTTATCAACTGCAGCTCTTTCAGATCCGAATCTTCGCCGAGAAGCTTACCTGATAAATCTTTAGAAACGAGAGAAACTTTTCAGAAAGTTGTAAATAATTCATGTGTCAACATTTACCTCTTTAGATTCCCTCGTCTATTTGTCTTTTGACTTTCTTCATATTAATTTTCGTTTTTTTTATATATAGAAAAGGCGTGAAAGGAAATGATTAACTTCGCAAAGCCTACTTCCCAGCGCACAACAGTAATTGAAAGCGGGCGCAAATATCCGTAGAGTTATAGTCGAGACGCGTTTCTGTAGGATCATAAGGATCTTTTTCCAGTTGAATTACACGTGATTCTGTGAATTCCCTTCATATATACATTTCTTAAGAATACAATTGTCACGGTGAACTCTAATCTTGTCATCACATGTCAAATTTCCCACTATATTTTTCTTCTTTTTAATATTGCCAACCTCCTTTTTCTTCTTCCTTATTCTTTTTTCTTCCTTCTTCCTCCTTTCTCCTTCTTTTTTCCTTTCTCATCCATTCTCATTCATTCATTCTAATCGTTAGTTAATTAGAATAAAAGAGGATGATTGAAGGCTGGAAGAAGACTAATTGTGATTGGAAGAAGACTAATTATGATGGAAATTAAATACAGAGTGGAAATGGCTAAACTTCATCATCGACCATATTTAGTGAGAATTAAGCCAGGAGACAAAAAAGAAGAAAAAGAAGACTTGGAGAATTAGTAAAAAGAAAGGGAATAAGAATAAAAAAGATGATGGAAAAGGAGGAGGAGGAGGAGGAAGAGGGATAGGAAGAGGAAAAAGAGGTCAAGGAGAAAAAGGAGAAGATGGAAGGGGGGAAATGAGGCAGAAGGTAAGAAGGTAGTATAAGGAGGAAGAGAAGGGAGAGAAAGAGAAAGAAAGAGGAAGAGGAAGGAAAAGTAAGAGGAAGAGAAAGAGAATGAAAGAAAAAAAGGAAGAGGAAGAGAATGAATGAGAAAGGAAAAAGAATGAAGGAGAGGGAGAAAGGAAGGAAAAAAAGAA
>NC_091576.1:23628067-23630567 GCF_042767895.1 Penaeus vannamei
TTAGTTGTTATTATTATAGATTTAAAATCTGTTGTCGTATTTTATTATTTTTTTCTCAAAGTGTGCAAAGTAGGACCTCCCCCCCCCACCACCCCCGCCCCCCCTTGATTCATTTCTTCGTTCTCTCGGTTCTTCTTCTTTTCCTTCTCCATCTCTCGTCTTCTCCTCAACTCCCTTCTCTCGCTCCTTCAAAACATCATTAATAAATAACAAAATCAAGATCAAATAAATAACAGGATCAGGCTCGGTACGTAAACAATACACAGGATCAAATCGTAGAAGGATTTCAACACTTTTCATCTATCCTTTCACTTACGAAAAATAAATAATCGGTCTTTCTCGTGTCTATATTTGAGGAAAGTATATTTCTCTGCAGCATTCGCTCTCTCTCTCTCTCTCTCTCTCTCTCTCTCTCTCTCTCTCTCTCTCTCTCTCTCTCTCTCTCTCTCTCTCTCTCTCTCCGTTTCTGTCCTTTTTTTGGCATTTATTTTAATAGTTATTGTATTTGCATTACAGGTGTTGTTTGCGAAGGCCGGTATTGTTTGCATGTATTTGCTTATTGTATGTATTCATTTATCGATATATTTATTCAGCTTTTCATTTATTATGGGTTATTTATTCATTTATTCTGGCGTAGTCGGCATCTGCGTTCTGCTAATTCTATCATACTTTTCTCTCACACTTTCTACGGCAAACGATCCTACCAATGTAGACGTTTTCTACACAAAACTACCTCTTCTCTATCTCTCTCTCTCTCACATCAATCTATCATTCTCTCTCTCTTCCTTTCTTTTTCTTCTCTCACTCTCTCCTGTCAATCTACCGTTCCCTCTCTCTTCTTCTTCTCTCTCTCTTCTATCAATCTGTCTTTCTCTCCCCTTTGATCTCCCTCTCCCTATCTTCTTCTCTGTCTCTCTCCAACAATCTCTCTCTCTCTCTCTCTCCAACAATCTCTCTCTCTCTCTCTCTCTCTCTCTCTCTCTCTCTCTCTCTCTCTCTCTCTCTCTCTCTCTCTCTCTCTCTCTCTCTCTCTCTCTCCAACAATCTCTCACTCTCTCTCTCTCTCCTATCAAACTATCGTTCCCTCTTTCTTCCTTCTCTCTCTGTCTCTGTCTCTGTCTGTCTCTCTGTCTGTCTGTCTGTCTGTCTCTCTCTCTCTCTCTCTCTCTCTCTCTCTCTCTCTCTCTCTCTCTCTCTCTCTCTCTCTCTCTCTCCTATCAAACCACGTTTCTCTCCCATTTTCTTCCCTTTCTCTCTCTCTCTTAACTATTGCATAACCAACCCCCCTTACCCACAACCACGTGACACCCGGACTTCTTGTATCCATCAGCGGTCTATTCAAGTCCCAAATCGCAGAGTTCAGAGGAAAATGGTCTTTACTGACATCAAGCGCAAACTTTGTCACGAGCCTATTGTAGTCTGACGCCGAAGCAAAGTTACAGGGAGGTTAGAGAGGCTTGGGAACTCGACGAGGAAGAGGAGTGGGGAAAGATGGAGAGGGAAGGTGAGAGGGGAGGTGAGAGGGGAGGAGGGGGAGAGAGGGAGAGAAGGCAGAGGGAGGGAGAAAGGAGATAGAGAGAGTAAGAGAAGGAGGGAGGCAGACCGAGAGAGAGAGAGAGAGAGAGAAAGAAAGAGTAAGAGAAAAAGAAAGAGGGAGAGAAAAGATACTGAGAGAGAGAAAGAAGAGAGAAGAGAGAAAGAGAGGGAAGTAGATTGCTTGGGAGGAAGGGAGAGAGTCGGAGAGAGGGAGCTCATGAAATGAAAAAAAGGAAAGACAGAAAGGGATAAAACAAGAAAGAAAGAAAAGAAGAGGAAAAACAACAACAACAACAACAAAAAACAGGCAGATTCCAACCCATTACAGGATTTTTCTTGACATGAAATGGATTTGCTTTTACTTGTCATGAACAGGCCAGAGCGTAAACTTGTTCTGAGCGAATTTCAAAGGATTGTGAATTCATTTGAAAAAGCTTGTGGTTAGCTTTTATTTTTCCTGTTTTGTCTCGTCTTTTTTTTTTGTTTCATCATTTCCTACCTACCTGTCTGTGTCTGTATGATTATGCATTAATCACTCAAATAAATGTGTTTTTTTTAATAGTAATGGTAATAATGGTAATAATGGCAATAATGGTAATAATGAAAATGAAAATAATGATTGTAATGTTAATGATAATGATGATGGCGATGACGACGTCGATGACGATGATGGTGATGGTAAGATCAATGAAATGGATCAAGATAAAGATACAGCTAAATATAAAGATAATGGGAGTAGTGGGTATTAATAAAATGATAACAAGAATGATGATGGTAGTAATAATAGAAATAATCCTAAAACAACACCAACACCAACACCACCACCACCACCACCACCAACAACAATAATAACAATAACAATGACAATGATAATAATGATAGTGGGTCTATTCCTCGTCCTTCAGGAAAGCGGGGCTGCTTGTGTATTCATAGAATCTTCGAGCAAATTTCCTGTGTCCTTAGT
>NC_091576.1:23633067-23635567 GCF_042767895.1 Penaeus vannamei
GAATAAAAACATAGACACAGACACAGACGAAGACACACACAAAAACAGCCACAGCCACAAACACAAACATAAACATAAACACAGACATAAAACACTAACAGACATAAAAACAAACACACAGACACAAACACAAAGATAAACGCAGGCACAGGCACGGACGCAAACACAGACATAGACACAAACAGACAAACAGACAGAGGCACAAACACAGACATAGACACAGATACAAACAATGATAGTGAATGCGAGTAAGAGCACAGACACACATACGACCATTCATTTATGCCTACATTCATATCTCTATCTGGTAATTCATAAAAGATTTGCAAAGAATTTTCTTCTGAGATTTGGCGTTCATTTTGTTTTCCTTATATTTTATTTCTTCATAATCAAAATATGAGATTGAATTAATGCAATTGATATTAAATTTCATACGCATATCAAATGATATGTGAAATAGATTCTAATTCTGATTGTGTGCAGCATTATTCTGTGTTAAGTGAAAGGAAAATATTTCAAATATTACCGTGAAATTGTTTATGTATTGTCGTGCAATAATAAAAAAAAAAAAAAAATACTGAACCGATGCAATTCATTATCAGATTTTTTTTTTTTTTTAACAAAGAAAAATTATTCGTTATTCGCTAGTCTATTGTCAATTACATCTTCTTAATATCAGTAACTTCTCATTTTTTGTTTATCCGACTCATTTCTCCCTCAATATTTCTTCTGTCTGCTTCTATCGATTTCTGTGTCTTGTTTATCTTTAGTTTTCCGTCTACACTCCCACCCTATTTTCTTTCTCTCACTTAATTTCTCTTTCTCTTTCTCTTTCTCTTTCTCTTTCTCTCTCTCTCTCTCCCCCTCTCCCTCTCCCTCTCCCTCTCCCTCTCCCTCCCTCTCCATCTCCATCTCCATCTCCATCTCCATCTCCATCTCCATCTCCATCTCCATCTCCATCTCCATCTCCATCTCCATCTCCATCTCCATCTCCATCTCCATCTCCCTCTCCCTCTCCCTCTCCCTCTCCCTCTCCCTCTCCCTCTCCCTCTCCCTCTCCCTCTCCCTCTCCCTCTCCCTCTCCCTCTCCCTCTCCCTCTCTCTCTCTCTCTCTCTCACGTATTTAGCACTCAGTTAATAGGGAAAAAAATAAAGTTAATCATGAACAGCATCAGCCATAACCTTGGGCCAAACAACAGTGAAATAACACAGTTGATCCGGGAACAGAAAATGAACAAATATTTTCTCTGACGAAGGATTTTGTAATATGAAGCGCCAATGATTAAAATAATAATAGTAATAAATAAATACATAGATAAATAAATAAATGAATAAATAAACGGTACGCATGAATTCGCAAAGAAAAGATTAAGGTTGCTGTGTTAGCGAAGGATTGAGATGTACCGCGTGCTTTTGTATTCTTGACAAATGTACAAGCGGTTATATCTGTATGTGGGCATATATGTGTATGTGTGCGTATTTATGTATGCATGTATGTATGTAGGTGTGTGTGTGTGTGTGTGTGTTCGTGTGTGTGTGTGTTTTTATGTGTGTGTGTGTGTGTGTATGTGTGTGTGTGTGTGTGTGTGTGTGTGTGTGTGTGTGTGTGTGTGTGTGTGTGCGTGTGTATGTGTGTGTGGCATGTCTCACTATATTTGTTTTCCTGTTCATTTTTATTTACACGTTACTGAATTTGTGTTTTTGTTCACCCCCCCTCCCCAGACACACACACGAATATGCAGACACATGTACACATACACATCGGGGTAAACCAATTTCCCGGCACACGCCCTCTCCGAGCACAGGACGGCAACAGCAGTGCATAAAACATGACAGTTCCCGTGTTTTCTTGACTCTTGCCCTGTACCTTCTCTTTGTGTGTGTGTCATGTCCATTTTCCTTATCCGTTTTTTCTCTTTTGTTCGAACGCTTCCTTGCCCACGTATTCGTTTTGCAACTTCTGTACGCGCTTTTAGATGCTCTAGAGATAGATATTCTGAGAGTGCATGGTTTATGTGCATTTTTTTTTTTTTTCATGGTGGCTTAGAGAATTCAAGTTGCCATTTTTACAGCGTCATTTGCATCGCTGTATGTACGCTCAGAAACACATACGCATACGCATACACACACACGCACACGCACACGCACACGCACACGCACACGCACACGCACACGCACACGCACACGCACACACACTGGTACCACTACATAAGAGCACAATTTCTAAAGCAGACAGTGGTTCTTCCTCAAACTTACAAACTTCCTGCTTCACGGCACACTCGTGCAGTTCTCTCTCTCTCTCTCTCTCTCTCTCTCTCTCTCTCTCTCTCTCTCTCTCTCTCTCTCTCTCTCTCTCTCCCTCTTTCCCTCCCTCTTTCCCTCCCTCTTTCCCTCCCTCTTTCCCTCCCTCTCTCTCCCTCTCTCCCTCTCTCTCCCTACCTCCCCCTCTCTCCTTCTCTCCCTCTCTCGTCATAAAACAAAACGAGCAAAGTTCCCTCTC
>NC_091576.1:23650567-23653067 GCF_042767895.1 Penaeus vannamei
TCTCTCTCTCTCTCTCTCTCTCTCTCTCTCTCTCTCTCTCTCTCTCTCTCTCTCTCTCTTTCTCTCTCTCAAACATGGAATGTACATGTTTTATTCCTGCAAAAGAAAACTTTACATCAGGATAAAATAAATATTTACGTACAAAAAAAAAAAAAAAAAAAAAAAAAAAAAAAATCAAAATAAGAAACATGAAAATGAAATGCGAAATTCGAGATTTGAAACTGAAATGTAAAAAAAGAAAGAAAGAAAGAAAGAGAGAAAGAAACTAAAATTCGAGATATGAAGCCCCCCCCCCCAAAAAAAAAAAAAAAAAAAAATAAAATCTAACGGAAATTTCAAGCTGATATCAAACGGAAACGGTAAAGTAGACTGTACGCGCCATGCTTTCAGCGTCTGTGCTTCAGGGGTAAATAATTCATTAACTTCGGTTTGGCGGCGAAAGTTGTCGTGCATATTTCGAAAAACTTTTAAGCAGGTTTTGTCGCTTTCGGTTTTTAAGTATCATTGTGTGATATTTATCTCAAAGGCGATTTATTCAAGTTGGAAGCTCTCGCAGTTCTTATTTGGTATGTTGTCAGATTTTGAAATCTATTTATACCTTATCTCTTATTCCCTCTCTCTTCTTTTTTATCTTCATTCTCTTACTTCTTTCTTTCTCTCTCTCTCTCTCTCTCTCTCTCTCTCTCTCTCTCTCTCTCTCTCTCTCTCTCTCTCTCTCTCTCTCTCTCTCTCTCTCTCTCTCTTTACATCATAATAAAATAAACATTTACGTACAAAAAATCAAAATAAGAAACATGAAAATGAAATGCGAAATTCGAGATTTGAAACTGAAATGTAAAAAAAGAAAGAAAGAAAGAAAGATAGAAAAAAAACAGTAAAATTCGAGATATGAAGCTCCCCCCCCCCCAAAAAAAAAAAGAAAAAATAAAATCTAACGGAAATTTCAAGCTGATATCAAACGGAAACGGTAAAGTAGACTGTACGCGCCATGCTTTCAGCGTCTGTGCTTCAGGGGTAAATAATTCATTAACTTCTTACTTTCTCTCTCTCTCTCCCTCTCTCTCCCTCTCTCTCTCTCTCTCTCTCTCTCTCTCTCTCTCTCTCTCTCTCTCTCTCTCTCTCTCTCTCTCTCTCTCTCTCTCTCTCTCTCTCTCTTTACATCATAATAAAATAAACATTTACGTACAAAAAAATCAAAATAAGAAACATGAAAATGAAATGCGAAATTCGAGATTTGAAACTGAAATGTAAAAAAAGAAAGAAAGAGAGAAAGAAAGAAAGAAAAAAAGCTAAAATTCGAGATATGAAGCTCCCCTCCCCCCCCCCCCAAAAAAAAAAATAAAATAAAATCTAACGGAAATTTCAAGCTGATATCAAACGGAAACGGTAAAGTAGACTGTACGCGCCAAGCTTTCAGCGTCTGTGCTTCAGGGGTAAATAATTTATCAACTTCGGTTTGGCGGCGAAAGTTGCCGTGCATATTTCGAAAAACTTTTAAGCAGGTTTTGGCGCTTTCGGTTTTTAAGTTTCATTGTGTGATATTTATCTCAAAGGCGATTTATTCAAGTTGGAAGCTCTCGCAGTTCTTATTTGGCATGTTGTCAGATTTTGGAATCTATTTATACCTTATCTCTTATTCCCTCTCTCTTCTTTCTTTTTTATCTTCTTTCTCTTACTTTCTCTCTATTTTTTTTCTCTCTCTCACTCTTTCTTTCTCGCTCCTCCCTTAACCCACCCACCCACCCTCCCTCCCCTCTCTACCTCTCTCTCTCTCTCTCTCTCTCTCTCTCTCTCTCTCTCTCTCTCTCTCTCTCTCTCTCTCTCTCTCTCTCTCTCTCTCTTCTCTCTTTCTCTCCCTCCCTCCCCCACCCCTCTCTCTCTCTCTCTCTCTCTCTCTCTCTCTCTCTCTCTCTCTCTCTCTCTCTCTCTCTCTCTCTCTCTCTCTCTCTCTCTCTCTCTCTCCCTCCCCCACCCCCTCTCTCTCTCTCTCTCTCTCTCTCTCTCTCTCTCTCTCTCTCTCTCTCTCTCTCTCTCTCTCTCTCTCTCTCTCTCTCTCTCTCTCTCTCTTTTTCTTTCTCGCCCTCTCCCTTCACCCTCCCCTTATCCCTGTCTTTATCCCCGCTCTCCAGCTCTTCCATCAATTTTACCACGTAAAACTCTCTCCCTTAATCTCCTACCTTATCCCTCTCTCCTCTTCCATTTCCCTCCCCTTCTCTCTCTCTCTCTCTCTCTCTCTCTCTCTCTCTCTCTCTCTCTCTCTCCCTTTCCCTTTCCCTCTCCCTCTCCCTCCCTCCCTCCCTCCCTCCCTCCCTCCCTCCCTCCCCTCCCTCCCTCCCTCCCTCCCTCTCCTTCCCTCCCTCTCCCTCCCTCCCTCCCCTCTCCCTCCCTCCCTCCCTCCCTCTCCTTCCTTCCTTCCCTCCCTCCCTCCTCCCTCCCTCCCTCCCTCCCTCCCCTCCCTCCCTCCCTCCCTCCCTCCCTCCCTCCCTCCCTCTCCCTCCCT
>NC_091576.1:23656197-23658697 GCF_042767895.1 Penaeus vannamei
TGGTTATTTTGTGGGGAAATCATACCCTTTAAAATGATACCATACTAATGAAATCATTATTAATTCGTATGTATACCTTTCAACATTTTAGTAATACCGTGATCGCTCATGTTCTACAGAAATATGATTCTTTCGTAAGCATACCATTTAATATAGTAGTTTTAATGATTGTGATGAATTTTTTATGGTACTTTTCAACATCAAACTCATCTTGTATACTTCCTCTTTGATGTCATATTATCGAAAAACTTTTTTTTTTTTTTTTTTTTTTTTCAAAATCACAATCAAACGTATTCATTTTTTTAATTTATCATATTGACTTCCAATACCACGAATGATTTATAATTAACTTTATAACTCGTGATCGAATGAAAATAACTTTTTTTTTCCAGAACCGAAATAACATCGCAACTCTCTGACTTAATTCCTGACTCCTTTGAAAAGCATTAAAACATCGTGATTACATTTTTCAAAACAATTAAGGCATCACAAACGTACAAATCAAAATCATAATTAATCAGAAATAACACTTTTCACAGTTATGATTAATCCGTTATTGCACTCTATAAAATTGCTATTAATCCACCCTGACATTCCTAAAAACAATTATTAATCTGCATTCACACTTTCCACAACCACAATTAATCCACAATTACGATTAATCCACAACCAATATCAACAACCCACAACCGCAATTAATCCACAATCACACTTGGTCCACGAACAGTGATTAATCCACATCAACACTTTTCACAAGCGCAATCAATCGACAATCCGCAGTTAATCCACAATCACAAATAGCCCACAACCACAATTAGTCAAAATCACAATCCACAGCGAAAATTAATTCATAATCACAATCCACAACCACAATTAATCCACAATCACAGTTAATCCACAACCACAGTTAGTAGACAATCACAGTTATTCGAAAATCACCAATTAATCCACAATCCCAATTAATCCACCATTCCAATTCATCCACAACCACAATTAATCCGCAATCCCAATTAATCCACAATCACAATTAACCCCCAATCCCAAGTAATCCACAATCACAATTAATCCCCAATCCCAATTAATCCCCAATCCCAATTAACCCCTAATCCCAATTAATCCCCAATCCCAATTAACCCCCAATCCCAATTAACCCCCAATCCAAGTTAATCCCCAATCCCAATTAACCCCGAATCCGAATTAATCCCCAATCCCAATTAACCCCCAATCCCAATTAACCCCCAATCCCAATTAACCCCCAATCCAAGTTAATCCCCAATCCCAATTAATCCCCAATCCCAATTAACCCCCAATCCCAATTAATCCCCAATCCCAATTAACCCCCAATCCCAATTAACCCCCAATTCCAATTAACCCCCAATCCAAGTTAATCCCCAATCCCAATTAACCCCCAATCCCAATTAATCCCCAATCCCAATTAACCCCCAATCCCAATTAACCCCAATCCCAATTAACCCCCAATCCCAATTAACCCCCAATCCAAGTTAATCCCCAATCCCAATTAACCCCCAATCCCAATTAACCCCAATCCCAATTAACCCCCAATCCCAATTAACCCCCAATCCCAATTAACCCCCAATGGATAATTAGCCCCCAATCCCAATTAACCCCCAATCCCAATTAACCCCAATGGACAATTAGCCCCCAATGGACAATTAGCCCCCAGTCCCAATTAACCCCCAATCCCAATTAACCCCCAATCCCAATTAACCCCCAATCCCAATTAACCCCCAATCCCAATTAACCCCCAATCCCAATTAACCCCCAATCCCAATTAACCCCAATCCCAATTAACCCCCAATTCCAATTAACCCCCAATCCCAATTAACCCCCAATCCCAATTAACCCCCAATCCCAATTAACCCCCAATCCCCTCCAATCAAACCGCATCCGCTCCCTTCAGCATCCCAATCCATCCTCCTCTTCGCTCTCAGAGAAACGAGTCACAACGCAGTCTAACTTTTCGGCGTCCTCGTTATCTCTTTGCTAACGAGTCCATTGGTCGCCTAATAGAGGAGGGTCGGTCAGTGCTCTTTTTTTTTTTGCGTGGGTGTGATGGGTCGTTTTCGGGGCGTCTCTGTCTCTGGGTGTCTGTCTGTTTGTCTGTCTGTTTCTGTCTGTCATTGTCTGTCTCTGTCTGTGTGTTTCTGTTTCTCTCTCTGTCTCTGTCTGTTTCTGTCTGTCTGTCTGTCTGTCTCTGTCTTTCTCTCTGTCTCGGTCTGTCTTTCTCTCTGTCTCTGTCTCTGTCTTTTTCTCTGTCTGTCTGTCTCTCTCTCTCTCTCTCTGTCTGTCTCTCTGTCTGTCTGTCTCTCTCTCTCTCTGTTTCTGTTTCTGTTTCTGTCTCTGTCTCTTACTGTCTGTCTGTCTGTCTGTCTCTCTCTCTCTCTCTCTCTCTCTCTCTGTCTCTCTCTCTCTCTCTCTCTCTCTCTCTCTCTCTCTCTCTCTCTCTCCTCCCTCTCTCTCTCTCTCTCTCTCTCTCTCT
>NC_091576.1:23678697-23684076 GCF_042767895.1 Penaeus vannamei
GATTGATTGATTGATTTATTATTTATTATTATTTTGTAAAAGTCAAAAGCTTGTGATGATGCTGGTTTTGCGACACAATTATTTAACACAATGACTAATATGTAGCTGATCTTCGATAAAATAAAATATCCGAATTATTTCAGATGTAGAGAAGATGCGAACGGGAATGGATGATTCCACAAGTCAAATCTTACTGACATTCAATAAGAAATACTTTTATCAAAATAATTTCAGATATAGACGAGATACGACTGAGAATGAACGATTTCACAATTCATGATTTGTAGCATCCGGTTCGATGGAAATATCTTCAGAATTATTCCAGAGTTCGATTATTCAATATCGAAATAGGATTCCAGGCGACTGTGGTGTGGCAGTCACACCTCGTCTGTATTCCGGGTCGAGTGGCGAGGCAAAGGTGTCAGTGTAGAGAGAATACTGACTAACTGAATTATTCGTATGGAGAGGCTGCCAAATGGAACGGTATACTGAGTACTCTCTCTCTCTCTCTCTCTCTCTCTCTCTCTCTCTCTCTCTCTCTCTCTCTCTCTCTCTCTCTCTCTCTCTCTCTCTCTCTCTCTCTCTCTCTCTCCCTCTATTTCTCTCTCTCGCTCTCTTTCCTCTTCCTTTTTATCGTATGTTGTCTTTCTGTCTGTCTGTTTTTTGTCTCTATTTTTCTTTATCTCTATCTTATTGTCTGTCTGTTTGCTTGTCTTTTTCAGTCTGTCTGTCTCTTTTTCTAACGTAACATCTATCTAGTACCCCTTTTTCCTTCCTCACTTTCTCTCCATTTTCACACTTTCGTTTTAATCACGATGCAAGGGCGATCAATCGCGTGCAAGCTCGAATTTAATCCACTTCGCATAACACCTTTTTCCCTTTTTTTTCCTTCTTTCTTCATCTTCTTCCAAGACATAGAACACACACGCGCGCGCGCACACACACACACACACACACACACCACACACACACACACACACACACACACACACACACACACACACACACACACACACACACACACACACACACACACACACACACACACACACAAAGAAACACATACACACGCACGTACATACACATCCTTTCCATTATCATCATAATCATCACCTTCTCCTCCTTCTGCTCATCATCATCACCATCGCCATCTCTGGCAACATCTTCATTACCATTACCATAATCACCATCATCGCTGTCCTTTCATCCTCCTTCCCTTTAATCCTCTTCCTCATCTCCGTCTTTATCTCCCCCTTCCCTTCCCCTTTCTCATTAGGCATCCTCTTCGCTCGCCCCTTCTCATAATTAGGGGAATGTAGTACTAAGTAGTTAATGTAATCAGACTTAATTACCTCTATGATACATTTCCCCTAATTAGGGCGCTTACCTTATAAACAGAATAAATGAAAAGAACAAATTATGGAATGGTAATTAGCATCATCTGAGTAGAAGTCATGCTGCGTAATTAGTTCATTATCATTCAAGTAGATATCTGCCTGAGAATGAGTTCACAAACCGGCTTTGATTAGCGGTGGAATCACACATTATGAAAAGTTCAATCACCAGATATTTTTTTCTTTCTTTCATTTTCAGACGTCAAATTTATCTTTCTTTCTTTTTTAGATATTTTTTTATCACAAAAAAAGAAAAAGAAAAAAGAAATTCAAATATATAACAAACATAATCAAGCGAGGGAACTTGAAAATTGAAGCTGTATGTTAGAAACACTGCACCGTGTATGTTTCTTCTGAAGGTGTGGGGGCGTTCCTTGTAATCAGCGGGAAAAATGAACACCAAGCTTGAATTTTGTAGATTCTATTCCCAGGAGTCACAGAAGGGGTGGGGGTGGGGGGGGGGGGGGAGAGCACACGTCTGCCTCCTGTGCTTGGCCAGCGCCGAGAGACCGAAATTTGGCGGGAAATCTCGGTCACAGGCAATGTTGCTAGGTCACGTGGCCAAGGACAGTGTTGCCACGTCACATGCAATAGATATACAAATATGGGAGGCCACATCAATAAATACAAATATCTTACATTGACAAGGTTATGCATATACACACTGTGTACAGGCATATGAGTTAAACATAATGCAGATTATATTGTGCAGGTTATGAAACAGTGCAGGAGTCCTTACTTATCAACAGAAACTTCTGATTAGTTTATGATAAATAAAGTTTTTGTTCGGCGTTGGGTGAGAAGTTTTGCTATCATGTTAATTCAAGGAGGTTCTGTTTTAGCCTGTGTTTGTTGTTTGTCAAGAGGTATATGGGGTTTTGATGACGTTTTATGGGCGGGTTGTCCGTGGCCCATGTGTCTGAACCTTGGGAGGAATTTAAGAGAGTGTTCTCCATTTGCGAACACTCATAGAAAACGGGTGAGTATCGCTAGGGAATACATTTTCTTTCCTTTCGTTTTATAACTCTCTCTCTCTTTGGTTATCTCCTCTCTCTGTCTGTCTGTCAGTTCTCTTTCTGCCCTTTTTCTTCCCTTTTCTCTCAGTCTCTTTCCCTCACCCTTCTGTTTCCCTTCTTCACTAGCTCTCTCTTCCACTCGCCAACTCTTCTCTAATCTCTCTTGCTGTTTCTCCCTTTCCTCCGCTACCATTTGCTCCACTTGGAAAAGAGAGAAATTGGCAAAATGAGCAGACGGGAGGAAGCAGACATGGCCGCAAATTCAATAAAGGAAGGGAAAAGAAGGACATATATCTGTGTGAGCGAACCTTACATGATTGTTTATGTCTGGTAGATTGGGTTTGATGCAGAATGTATTTTTTGTCTGTAGAGGATGGCTGGCTATATTGCACACATACACACACACATACACAAACACACACACACACACACACACACACACACACACACACACACACACACACACACACACACACACACACACACACACACACACACACATCTATTCAGCTATCCATTTTTTTCTTCCATTCACCACTAAGGCTCTGATAACGTAAATCCAAGGCAGGATATTTGCCTACTACACAATAATATCCACTCGAGCCTATTTGATTTCATATTTGATTCTTGTTAGCGTCCAGATGGCTTTTAGTATTAGTATGTATTGAAGCTTGCTTCAGTTATTGATTTGTTTAGTATTTAACATCAATTGTTTTGCTGCTTTACATTTATTTATATCTTTCATTTTTGTATTGTTTTTTTCTCGTTTGTGGTACCGACTATATGATTTGGTTTGATTAACGTTTATTTGTTTTTATTATTATTTGCTTTTAACAAATGTTTCAATGATTTATGGAAAGGGTATAAAGTCCGTGATTTAATTCTTATTTTGATCGTTTGACCTATTCCTTCTCGTACACGAAAGAGCAAAGACATATAATTGAAATGTGAAACGAAAACACAAAAATACACACATATGAACGAACAAACAATCAGACACTGATTCACACCCACACTCACACAAACGTACGTACACAAAGGCACACACATATGACACACCCACACACGGTAACCATATCTAGAGAACATAACTTAAAACGAAATAGGAAAATAAACAGTACACAAAGAGGATTTTTTCCCCTTTTTTCCTTTTATAAAATGAGAAAGGAGAAAAGTTTCGTACCTTGGTTGAAGATGAGACTATGCATCTTCCTTAGTCAACAAAGTTCTAAAAGGTCAAGATGATAACTATGGAAGAGTTATTCTGCGGCTGGCATCTAGGCAGAGAGAGAGAGGGAGAGAGAGAGGGAGAGGGAGAGAGAGGGAGAGAGAGGGAGATATAAAGAGAGAGAGAGAGAGAGAGAGAGAGAGAGAGAGAGAGAGAGAGAGAGAGAGAGAGAGAGAGAGAGAGAGAGAGAGAGAGATGCAGAGAGATACAGAGAGACAGCAAGACCGAGAGACAGAGAGACAGAGAGAAGGAGAGAGACAGCTACTGAGTTATGCATGTCCATACACCCACATCCACCCACACACACTCACCTACGCACACACACACACACACACACACACACACACACACACACACACACACACACACACACACACACACACACACACACACACACACACACACATGCAGACACACACACATATTTATTCCTTTTTATATACGTATTAATTTACTTTACATACATAAATCGATTAGATTCAGACACAACGGCCATGGACAACCCTCCCATAAAACTTCATCAGAACCCCATAAACCCCCCCGACAAACAACAAACACAGGCTAAAACAGAACCTCCCTGAATCAACACGACAAAACTTCTCACGCCGACGCCGAACAAAAACTTTATAGATCATAAATTGATCAGAAGCTTCCATTTTCAAAGTTCCCTCGCTTGTCTATCAGTCGTTCCACCGCTAATCAAAGCCGCTTTGTGGACTCATTCTCAGGCAAATATTTACTTGAATAGTAATGAACTAATTAGGCAGCATGATTTCTACTCAGATGATGCTAATTACTATTCCATTATTTGTTTTTTTTCATTTATTCTGTTTATTAGGTAAGCGCCCTAATTAGAGGAAATGTATCACAGAGGTAATTAAGGCTTATTGCATTAATTACTTACTACTAGTTCGCCTAATGATGAGAAGGGGCGAGCGAAGAGGATGCCTAATGAGAAAGGGGAAGGGAAGGGGTAGATAAAGACGGAGATGAGGAAGAGGATTAAAGGGAAGGAGGATGAAAGGACAGCGATGATGGTGATTATGATAATGGTAATGAAGATGTTGCCAGAGATGGCGATGGTGATGATGATGAGTAGAAGGAGAAGGTGATGATTATGAAGATATGAGAAAGGATGTATGCGTGTGTGTGTGTGTGTGTGTGTGTGTGTGTGTGTGTGTGTGTGTGTGTGTGTGTGTGTGTGTGTGTGTGTGTGTGTGTGTGTGTGTGTGTGTGTGTGCGTGTGTGTGTGTGTGTGTGTGCGCGTGCGTGCGTGCGTGTGTGTTTGTATGTGTTATATCTTGGAAGAAGATGAAGAAAGAATGATAAAAAAGGGAAAAAGGTGTTATGCGAAGTGGATTAAATTCGAGCTTGCACGCGATTGATCGCCCTTGCATCGTGATTAAAACGAATAGATTAAAAGTGTGAAAATGGAAAGAAAGTGAGGGCGGAGAAGGGGTACTACATAGATGTTACGTTGGACGGAAAAATAGACAGACAGAAAGACAGACTGAAAAGACAAGCAGACAGACAGGCAATATGGTAGAGAGAAAGAAAAAACAGAGAGAAAGATAGACAAAATACGATGAAAAGGAAGAGGAGAGAGAGAGAAAGAAAAAGAGAAAGAGAAAGAAAAAAAAGAAAAAGAAAAAAAGGAAAGAAAGAAGAAAAAAGAAAGAAAATGAAAAAAGGAAAAAAAGAAAAGGAAAAAAGATAAAAGAAAAAGAAAAAAAGGAAAAAA
>NC_091576.1:23689576-23697076 GCF_042767895.1 Penaeus vannamei
GATAATGATAATGATTATAATGATGATAATGATAATGATAATGATAATGATAATGATAATGATAATGATAACAATAATAATAATAATAATAATAATAATAATAATAATAATAATAATAATAATAATAATAATAATAATAATAATAATAATAATAATAATAATGACGATAACAATAACAACAATAATGATAATAATAATAATAATAATAATAATAATAATAATAATAATAAATGAATAACAAAAGAATAATCTATCATTCAGTCGACCATTCGAACCATATCAAACCTGCGGGAATGACTTCAGGGGACAGTTTTTACGTATAAAAAAGTAATCAAAATCTACAAAAGTTTATTGGGAAAAGTGATGCAGTCAAAACACATGAATATTCTCAAACGGGAGGGCTGCCTTTTTTCATTTTTTGGTTAGGGTGTAACTTTTTGCATGAGTGTGTGGTAAGGGACGTGTGTTTATATATGTATATATGTATATGTATATATATATATATATATATATATATATATATATATATATATATATATATATATATATATATGTATATATACATATATACATATATACATATATACATATATACATATATACATATATACATATATACATATATACATATATACATATATACATATATACATATATACATATATACATATATACATATATACATATATACATATATACATATATACATATATACATATATACATATATACATATATACATATATACATATATACATATATACATATATACATATATACATATATACATATATACATATATACATATATACATATATACATATATACATACATATACATACATGCATACATACATGCATACATACATGCATACATACATATACATGCATACATACACACACACACACACACACACACACACACACATATACATACATACATACATACATACATACATACACACACACGCGCATATACACACCCACACACCCACCCACACACACACACACACACACACACACACACACACATATATACATACATACACACACACACACACACACACACACACACACACACACACACACACACACACACACACACACACACACACACACACACACACACACACACACACATATATACATATATATATATATATATATATATATATATATATATATATATATATATATATATATTAATATATATATAAAGCATTATGACGTGGACAGCAACGACTCGTCTCAGTTATCACAAATCAATACAAAGGGATTTAGCAACTACGTTAATGCACTTATCCAGCGTTACAATCTAACTCACGACTTTGAATACCAGCACTAAGCTCACCTGTATAAGGGAGGACAGCAACGACACGTGTGATGAGAAATCGATATAATTGCTTTATTACTTTCCACCAAATTAATTGTTAAAATTTAAACAAACAAACAATTTATAAATGATTGCTATGATTTACTCTATTTATTATGACACTAAGTTTCGCTATATTGATATGCCTTTATAAATGTAAAGAATTGTAAACGAATGTTTCTCTGTACGTATATACATCTTTGAAATTAGAACCAAAGCATCTTTTTAAATGTCGAGAGAGAGAGAGAGAGAGAGAGAGAGAGAGTGAGAGAGAGAGAGAGAGAGAGAGAGAGAGAGAGAGAGAGAGAGAGAGAGAGAGAGAGAGAGAGAGAAGGTAGTCAGAGAGAGAAAGAGAGGGAGGGAGAAAAAAAAAGAGAGAGCGAGAAAGGAGAGAGTGGGAGAGAGAAAGAGAGAGTGAGAGAGATGGACAGACAGAGAGAGAGAGAGAGAGAGAGAGAGAGAGAGAGAGAGAGAGAGAGAGAGAGAGAGAGAGAGAGAGAGAGAGAGAGAGAGAGAGAGAGAGAATGAAAGCGAGACAGAGAGAGGGAATGTAAAACGAGCGAGAGAGAGAGAAATGAGAGAGAGAGAGAGAGAGAGAGAGAGAGAGAGAGAGAGAGAGAGAGAGAGAGAGAGAGAGAGAGAGAGAGAGAGAGAGAATGAAAGCAAGACAGAGAGAGGGTGGAATGGAAGCGAGCGAGCAAGAGAGAGAGAGAGAGAGAGAGAGAGAGAGAGAGAGAGAGAGAGAGAGAGAGAGAGAGAGAGAGAGAGAGAGAGAGAGAGAGAGAGAGAATGAAAGCGAGACAGAAAGAGGGAATGGAAGCGAGCGAGAGCGAGAGCGAGAGAGAGAGAGAGAGAGAGAGAGAGAGAGAGAGAGAGAGAGAGAGAGAGAGAGAGAGAGAGAGAGAGAGAGAGAGAGAGAGAGAGAGAGAGAGAGAGAGAGAGACAGAGACAGAGAAAGAGACAAAGAGAATGAAAGAGTGCGAGAAAGGAGAGAGACGGAGAGAGAAAGAAAGAGTGAGAGAGACAAAGACAAAGACAGAGACAGAGCGTAACACACATAGAAAAAATAAACAAAGACCACGTCACCAAACAAACCACGTAGACAAATAAATAAATAAAATCTCCTTTGTTGTGTGTAATTCCTTCTTTCGCGACCCCTCGAGGCAAAAGTTTACCACCACTTTCGCAACATCATTTCGGACTTTTTCTCGTCGTCTTCTCTTCTTTGTTTCGTCTCCTTCTTGTTTCTTCTTCTTTTTGTTACTTCTTTTTGTTTCTATTTCTTATTGTTTCTATTTCTTCTTCTTTCTATTTATTTTTGTTTCCAATTCTTCTTCTTTCTATTTCTTCTTGTTTCATATTCTTCTTGTTTCTTCTTCTTCTTCATTCTTCTTCTTGTTGTTTCATCATATCGTTCTTGTTTCTTCTCCTCCTTGTTTCTTTTCCTTTTTGCTTCTACGTTTTCTTGTTTCTTTTTGTTTTGTTTTTCTATTTTTTTCTTTCTTCGTTCGTTCTTTCTTACTTTTTCTCTCTCTCTCTCTCTCTCTCTCTCTCTCTCTCTCTCTCTCTCTCTCTCTCTCTCTCTCTCTCTCTCTCTCTCTCTCTCTCTCTCTCTCTCTCTATCTTACTTTCTTACCGTACCCACATATTCATTTATCTATTTATCAGTTAATTTCTTCTCTCTTTTTTCTCTATTCTGTGTTATTCAGTTGCCTCTTTTGATTTGTTTGTTTGTATAAGCATGAGTGATATGTGATTAGTTTGTATCTTATTTTTGTTTGTTTGTTTGTTTGTGTGCGTTTGGTGTGTTTGCGTTTCATTTGTTTCGTTTGCTTTCGTATTTATCTTGGTTTTATTTCTTATTGTTTTTTTTTTTTTTTTTTTTGTAATGGCAGCTGGGCATTTCATTGTTATTCTGTTTTGTTTAATTTGTTTGTGTGTGTGTGTGTGTGTGTGTGTGTGCGTGTGCGTGTGCGTGTGCGTGTGCGTGTGTGTGTGCGTGTGCGTGTGCGTGTGCGTGTGCGTGTGCGTGTGCGTGTGCGTGTGCGTGTGTGTGTGCGTGTGCGTGTGCGTGTGTGTGTGCGTGTGCGTGTGCGTGTGCGCGTGTGTGTGTCAGTTGCAACAAAGTTTAGAATCCCCATTTGGTTTCGTTTTTCTTTCTTCTTTTTCTTTTCGTTTTTTTCTGATTGTTTTTTTATTAGGAAAGCTGAGTATTTTGTTATTTAATTTTGTTTAATCTTGTTTGTGTGTGTCAGCTGCAAAAAAAAAAAAAAAAAAATCGGATCAACTGTGAATGTTTGATGACTGAGTTTGTTTGTTTTTTTTATTATTAATCGTCATGTTTATTTTCTTTCTTCAAAACGACGCCTCTTCTAATTTTCTACCTCGTCTCCCTCCTTCTCCTCCTCCTCCTCCTTCTCCTCTTCCCCATGCTTCCCCTGATAATTCTCCTCTCCTTCTCTTCTTCCTCTTCCTCCTCATTCTCATCCCCATCCTCGTCATCAATCATCCTTTTCTTACTTCTCTTTCTCCTCTTCCTCCTCATCCTCATCCTCATTCTACATCCCCTTCTCCCCTCCTCTCCTCCTCCTTCCCCTCTACCCCTCTTCCTCATCCTTCCCTTCCTCCTTTCCCTCCTCCCCCTCCTCTCCTCCTCCTCCCTTTTTCCCCTCCTCTCCTCTTCCTCCTTCCTCCTCTCCTCCTTCTTCCCCCATCCCCTCTTCCTCCTCCTTCCTCTCCTCCCCTCCTCTCCTCTTCCTCCATCCTCCTCTCCTCCTCTTCCTCCTCCATCTCCTCCTGCACCCTTTTCAATATCACCTGGCACTGGCGTTGCAGCCTTTCATATGCTCCTCCCCCCTCCTCCTCCTTTTTTTCTTCCTGACCGGTCAAAGAAACTACAAAGAATAGCTAATCCGAATCCTATTAAGATATCTCGGCGCCACCTCCCCCCCCCTTAATACCCAACTTCTGGTAATTCCCTGTCTTCTTATGGCTCTCCCCCCCCCCTTCATGCCTCTCTCTCTTTCTCCCTTCATGCCTCTCTCTTTCCCTTTCCTCTCTCACTCCCTTTCCTCTCTCACTCCCTTATCCCTCTTCCCCTTTCCTCTCCCTCTCCTTTTCCTCTCCCTCTCCCTTTCACTCCCCCTCTCCCTTTCCCCCTCTCACTCCCCTTATCCCTCTTCCCCAAGGCATCTTCGTCGAAAAACCTTCCTTATATTCCCCCCTTTTTCTCCCCTCAACTCCAAAGGAATCGCAGCCCTTCGTTCTCCCTTAAGAACCCGTCCCTCCCCCTTTTTCCCTTCCCACAAAGGACGCAGGAGGCTTTCCTACCCCCAATCCTCTTTCCCTCCCTTCCCCTCCCCTCGCCTCTGTTTCGGCCATTTCCTGTTGCCTTTCGGTTTCTCTTCCCTCCTCCATTTTTTGTGTTTCCTCTTCCTCTTCCGCTCAGCTTTTGGTGTTTTATTTCTCTCTCCTCCTTTCCTCTTTCCTTCTGATGTCCTCCTCTTCTTCCTTTATTTTTTCTTCCCTCTTCTCTCTCTCCTTTCCTCTCTTCCCTCTTCTCTCCCTCCTTTCCTTTCTTTCCTCTTCTCTCCCTCCTTTCCTCTCTTCCCTCTTCTCTTCCTCCCTTCCTCACTCCCATCTTCGATAACCCTTTCTTTGCATTTTCCTTCCTTCTCCTATACTTCTTTACTTCCCTACTTCCCCTCTTCCTTCCCCTTTTCTCCCCTCTCCATCCACCTCCTCCCATTCTCCCTCCCTCCTTTTCCTCCTCCTTCCTTTCTCCTGCCTTCTACCTTCTATTCCCTACTCCCTTCCTCCTTCCCTCCCTCCCTGCTTCTTTATCCATCCATTTAGTAATCTCCCTTTCCCTTCCTTCCCCCTTTTCTTCCTCCTTCTTCATCATCCTACCCTCTATTCTCTTCCTCCATTCTCTCCGTCCCTTCATTCCTCCCTACTTCTTCATCCTTGAAAACCAATAATATGTCCTCCTCCTTCTTCATTACCCTCTCCCCCTCATCCTATCCTCTTGCTCCTCCCTCGCTCCCTCACTCGCTCTTTCCTTCCCTCCCGTTCTTCCTCTTTCCCTCTCCCTCCCCTTCTCTTCCTTCCCTCCCATCCTCCCTCTCTCTTTGTGCTTCTTCTTCCTTCCATCTACCAATTCCTTCTCATTCCCTTCCCCTCTGTAGTTCTCCCTCTCTTTCCCCTTCTCTCTCTCTCTCTCTCCTCACCTCCTTCCCTTCCTTCCCTTCGTTATCGCTCCCTCCTTCCCCATCCCTCCTTCCTTCCCCATCCCTCCCTCCCTCCCTATCCCTTCCTCCCCTCCTTCCCCATCCTTCCCTCCCTCTCTCCTTCCCTCCCTCCTTCCCCTCACTCCCTATCCCTCTTTCCTTTGTCATCCTCCCATCCCTCACTCACTTCCAATCTTCCCTCCTTCCCAATACTTCCCTCCCTCCCCTCCCCTCCCTCCCTCTTCCCTCCCTCCCTCCCTCCCTCCATCCCCCCTCTCCCTCTCTATCCCTCCCTCCCTCCCTCCCTCCCTCCCTCCTTCCCAAGTACTTCCCTCCCTCCCTCCCCTCTTTCCCCCTCTCTACCTTCTTCCCCCTCCCTCCCTCCTCCTCCCTCCCTCCCTCCCTCCCTCTCCTCCCTCCCTCCCTCCCTCCCCTCCCTCCCTCCCTCCCTCCCCTCCCTCCCTCCCTCCCTCCCCTCCCTCCCCTCCTTCCCAATACTTCCCTCCCTCCCTCCTTCCCAATACTTCCCTCCCTCCCTCCCTCCCTCCTCCTTTTCCCAATACTTCCCTCCCTCCCCTCCCTTCCCCAATACTTCCCTCCCTCCCCCTCCCTCCTTCCCAATACTTCCCTCCCTCCCTCCCTCCCTCTCCCCTTCCCAATACTTCCCTCCCTCCCTCCTTCCTTCCCAATACTTCCCTCCCTCCCTCCCTCCCTTCCCAATACGTCCCTCCCTCCCTCCCCTCCCCTTCCCAATACCTTCCCTCCCTCCCTCCCTCCTTCCCAATACTTCCCTCCCTCCCTCCCTCCCTCCCTCCCTCCCTATCCTTCCTTCCCTCCCTTCATTCCCCTCCCTTCCTTCATCCCCTTCCCTCCCTCCCTTCTTCCCTCCCCATCCCTCCCTCCCTGCCCCCTTGCAACCCTCCTTAGCCCGGACGAGATAAGCCGGGGAATCCCCTACTCTCTGGGGCATCCTAATGGAATGTTGTTCGGTCTGGATGTCGGAGGGTGAAATTTTCCCTTTGCTGGGGAGGGGGGAGGGGAGGGGGGGCCCTGGACGAAATGATAGGGGGAGTCTGAGAATAGGTAGGAAGGAGAAGAGGAGGAGGATGTGGAGATAAAGGAAGGAAGGAAGGAGAAGAGGAGGAGGATGGGGAGATAAAGATGGGAGGAAGGAGAAGAAGGGGAGGATATTGAGATAAAAATGGGAGGAAGAAGAAGAGGAGGATGCTATGGAGATAAAGAAAGAAGGAAGTGGGAGAAGAGGAGGAGGATATGGAGATAAAGAGAAGGAAGGAAGGATAAGAGGAGGAGGATGTAGAGATAAAGAAGGAAGGAAGAAGAAGAGAAAGATGTGGAGATAAAGGAAGGAAGGAAGAAGGAGACAAGGAGGAGGATATATAGATTAAAAAGGAAGAAAAGGGGAGAAGAGGAGGAAATGGAGATAAAGGAAGTAAGGAAGAATAAGATATGGGGGATATGGAGATAAAGAAGGAAGGAAGGAAAAGAGGAGAATATGGAGATAAAGAAGGAAGGAAGGAAAAGAGGACAATATGGGAGATAAAGAAGAAAGAGAGGAAGAGGAAGAGGATAAGAAGAAGAAGAAGAAATTAGGTAAAGAGGGAGGAAGAGAAGGAAATGTAGATAAAGAAGGAAGGAGGAAATGTAGATAAAAAGGAAGAAGGAGGAAATGTAGATAAAAAAAAGGAAGAAGAAGGAAATGTAGATAAAGAAGGAAAAGGAGGAAATGTAGATAAAGAAGGACGAAGAGGAGGAAGTTGGTAAAGAAAGAAGATGAAGGAGAAGAGGAAAAGTAGATAAAGAAAGGGAGGAGGACGAGAAGAAAATATATATAAAAAAGGAGGAATATGAAGAAGAAAAGTAGATAAAGAATGAAGGAAGAG
>NC_091576.1:23702076-23712076 GCF_042767895.1 Penaeus vannamei
ATCCATCTATCCCTGTCTCTGTCTCTCTCTAACTCCTGCACTTGAGTTTTGCATCTATTCTGCAACTATCATCTTTAAACGTTAACATGTATTGATGTCTCGTTTAAATAACTGATGTACAGCGAATGGAGAAAAATTGTATTTTTTCTCTTTTGTGTACATATTTACGTGATTGTGTGTAATCATGTATGTGTGTATAGGTGTACTCCTGTATATGTGAATGTGGGTGCAAGGAGATATATATATTTTTATATATATTAGAACATGTATGCTCATGTCCATGCATACATACACACGCAAACACACGCGCATCATCACCATCCTACATACACACACACACAGATATACACACACAAAGACACACACACACACAAACACACAAACACACACACACACACACAGACAGATGCACACACACACACACACCTACACACACACAAACAAACACACACACACACACACAAACACACACACACACACACACACACAAACACAAACACACACACACAAACACACCTACACACACACACAAACACACGTACACACACACAAACACACACACACACACACACACACCCATTCGTACATACAAACATACAAATACATACACATACACATTCATGCATTGCCTCTACCCCTCGCGGCGTAAGCATATATACACGAAATGAGTTTGTAGGTTTCAGAAGGAAAAATAATTATCGGAAACCCATATAAGGTTCAGGCGCCACCAGGTAGACTTCAGTTCACCTATTTCACCTGTGAGAAGGTGACTGGAAGCCTCTCATTGATCTGCTGACGATCATTTGCAGGTGAACACCACAGGCCATTCCCCATATGCATAAGTTAAAGAAAATTAAAGAAAATTATAAAGAAAATTGTAATTTAAAGTAAATTACGATATACATAAATTAAAGAAACATATACATAAATTAAAGTAGATTATTATATACATAACTTAAAGAAAGTTATGATATACATAAATTAAAGAATATCATAAAGAAATTTATGAATTATGATTATAGAAATTAATAATGTCAAAACTTCGGATGGGAAGAGAAGTATGATGACGATGGTAATAAGACTAATGATAAAAATGAAAAAGATGAGTAAAAAAGAGAAAAAAAATGATGGTGACTACTAATGATGTCTTTTATCATCAAACCCTGTCTGTCTATGTGTGTGTGTGTGTGTGTGTGTGTGTGTGTGTGTGTGTGTGTGTGTGTGTGTGTGTGTGTGTGTGTGTGTGTGTGTGTGTGTGTGTGTGTGTGTTCGTGTGTGTGTGCGTGTGTGTTCGTGTTTGTGTGTGTGTGTGTGTGTGTGTGTGTGTGTGTGTGTGTGTGTGTGTGTGTGTGTGTGTGTGTGTGTGTGTGTGTGTGTGTGTGTGTGTGTGTGTGTGTGTTCGTGTGTGTGTGTGTGTATGTCTGTGTGTGTGCGTGTGTGTGTGTGTGTGTGTGTGTGTGTGTGTGTGAGTGTGTGTGTGTGTGTGTGTGTATGTGTGTGTGTGTGTGTGTGTGTGTCTGTGTGTGTGTGAGAGAGAGAGAGAGAGAGAGAGAGAGAGAGAGAGAGAGAGAGAGAGAGAGAGAGAGAGAGAGAGAGAGAGAGAGAGAGAGAGAGAGAAGTGGTGTGCGTGTGTATCATCATACCTTTATCTAATTTCACATCCCGGTTTAAGATTTTTTGAAACGTTATCGTACCATGTCTTTCCATCAACCTTTCCTTCTCTATTTATATTTATTTTCTTTCTCTTTCTCTTTCTTTCCAAAAACACTTCCTTTCAGCAAAATGAAAATAATATGTTGCAGCCTCACAATACGAATTGTATTTACGAAAGAAAAGAAATTTTCTTAGCCGGTGAAAGAAAAACACGAGAGTTATCGTACATCTGGCATCAACCCAAAGAGGGGGGCGGGGCTTAAAAGGTTCCGTAATTTCTTCCTAAAAAAAATGTGTAAACAAACTAAAGAGCTTCTTGAATCAAACTTGAGATTCCGATCCATTACATTTATTGTGAAAAGTTGGTGTGATCTTAGTTCTTTAAAGAATGTTTTATCTGTGCTCTCTCTCTCTCTTTCTCTTTCTCTTACACACTCTCTCTCAATCTCACTCTCACTCTCTCACTCTCTCACTCTCTCACTCTCTCTCTCACTCACTCACTCACTCACTCACTCACTCACTCACTCACTCACTCACTCACTCACTCACTCACTCACTCTCTCTCTCTCTCTTACTCACTAACTCACTCACTCACTCACTCACTCACTCACTCACTCACTCTCTCTCTCTCTCTATCACTCACTCACTCATCCACTCACTCATCCACTCATTCACTCTTACTCTGTATCTCCATCATCCACACACAGTCACTTTATCTTTGTCACGTTCAGAAATCGTGCGTTCCACTGCACATGAATCCCCCCCTCCCCCCTCCCCCCTCCCTTTCCCTCTTCCCCCTTCAAAAAAAAAAGAAAAAAAAAAGAATGAAAAGAAAGAAAAAAAAGTTAAACAAAAACAACAGAAAAAAAGAATTAAAAAAAATACGGGAAGGAGGTTGAAAAACACACGGCGGGGAATTTAAAGAAAAAAGAAAAAAAAAATTGCGTTTTCTAGCGAGGGTTTTGAGAAATCTATTTTCTCTTCGGGGTTGAGGATAAAGGGGTTTTCTTCTCCTTTCTCGGTTTGTTCTCATTTTCTGAATTTGTACTTTTGTTTTCGTTGTTTTTTCTTCTTCTTCTTCTTCTTCTTTCTCGGTATCCTCACTCTCTCTCTTTTTCTTCTTTTTTCTTTCTTTCCTTCTTTCTTTTCGTATTTCATCTTCTCTTTCCTTCTTTGCGTTCTTTTTTCTTTCTAATTTTCTTTCTTCTTTGTTTTTCCATTCTTTCCTTTCTCTTTATCCCTTTCCATTTATTTTCTCCTATCTCGGTTTCTTCTTATTTTCTGAATTGTATTTTTGTTTTCGTTGCTTTTTTCTTCTTCTTCTTCTTTGTCGATATCGTCGTTCTCTTTTTTCTTCTTCTTTCTTTCTTTTCGTATTTTCATCTTCTCTTTCCTTCTTTGCGTTCTAATTTCTTTTCTTTTTTTCTTCTTTGATTTTTCATTCTTTCTTTTCTCTTTATCCCTTTCCATTCATTTTCTCCTTTCTCGGTTTGCACTTATTTTCTGAATTGTATTTTTGTTTTCGTGTTTTATTTTTCTTCTTCTTCTTCTTTGTCGGTATCGTCGTTCTCTCTCTTTTTCTTCTTCTTTCTTCCTTATTTTCCTCTTTTCTTTTCGTATTTCATCTTCTCTTTCCTTATTTGCGTTCAATTTTCTTTTCTTTTTCTTTTTTTTACTTCTTTGTTTTTCATTCGGTTTCTCCTTTTCTCTTCTCCTTAATTCTTATCCCTCTGTCTTCTTTCTTCACTTCATCTTCTCAATCCTTCTAATTCCTCCCATTTTTCCTTTTGACAGACAGACGGACAGATAAACAGACAGATGCAACAATAAAGATGGAAGGGAAATAAAAACAGACTCGATAACATACGAAAATACTGAATCAGATATAGCTCGATGGTATCATGATAAAAAAATAATAATAATAAATAAATTAATAAATAAATAATCAGAGAAGTACCTCGGTGGTATCATGACAAAAGATAAATGATAAATGAATAAATAAAAGATAAATAAATAAATAAAAAATCACGGGGTTGTTGCTCGCCCTCCCTCTCTCTTTCCTCCTGCACTTTGCCCTTGCCATACCCCAATGTTGCCCCAGCTCTTGCCCCTGCTCTTCCCCCTTATCCCCTCACTCCTCCCTCTCCCCCCTTCCCCTCACAGCCTCCCCTGTCCCCATTTCTTTCTCACTATCCCTTTCCTCTTCCTCTTCCCCTTCTACTACCTACCCCCTTGTCCTCTCCCGCTTCCGCCTCCTAATCCCTTACCCTCTCACCCCCCTTAGCTCTCCTACCCCCTGATCACCCCTTAGCCCTTCCCCCTCCTATCCTGTCTTTCCCATTTCCTAATCCAAACCCCCTTACCCCTCCTCCCCTTTACCCCTCCTCTTACCCCCTATAACCTCCCCTCCCTTCTCCTTAAACCTTCACCTTCCCCCCTTTCCTCTCCCCCTACCCTACCCCCTACTCCCTCCTACCCCCTTTTCCCTCCCCCTCTCCCTCCCCCTACCCCCTCCCCCTTTCCTCACCCCCTACCCTACCCCCTCCCTCCTACCCTCTACCCCCTCCTACCCCCTCTCCCTCCCCCTACCCACCCCCCTTTCCTCTGCCTCCTACCCTCTACCCTCTCCTACCCACTTCCCCCTAAGCCCTCCCCTAACCCCTAACCCCCCCCTATAATCCCCCCCCTATAATCCCCCCCAGCATCCCAGCTGCTCCACCGGACCCCGAGACGAGGAGATGAAAAGAGGAGGGGAAGAGGTTAATTAAATCCCCTTCGACGGACAAAAACACCGAGGATTAATTTAAAAAGAAAAAAAAAACGCGAAAAAAGGGGGGGAGAGAAAAATCAATTAATTAAATTAAATAAAAGGGGGGAAGGGGGGGGGGGAGTATCCTGCAGGCGAAGGGGTCCGAGGCGCTCAGGTATTTCAATAAGGGAGGTGGAGGGCGGTTGCAACTTGAGGAAGAAAGGGGGTGGGAGAGAGAGAGAGAGAAGGAGAGAGGGAGAGAGTGAGAGAGAGAGAGAGAGAGAGAGAGAGAGAGAGAGAGAGAGAGAGAGAGAGAGAGATAGAAAGAGGGGGGGCTAATTATGCAATTAATTTCTCCCTCTCTATTCCCTCTTTCTTCCCTCGTCCTCTCACTTTTATCCCAGTTCCCCTTTTGTCTCCTCTTTCCCCCTTCTTTTCCTTCTTTCTCCCTCCTTTTCCCACATCTTCCCTTTTTTCTTTTCTTTTCTTTCTAATCTTCCCTCTTACCTTCCTTTTCCTTCCTCTTCCTTCCTTTTTCTTCCTGTTCCCTCTTTTCCCCTCTCTTTCCCTCTCTCCCTCTTTCTTTCTTTAACATCTTTTCCTCTACCTCTCCCTCCCCCTCTCTCTCTCTCTCTCCCATCTGTCTGTCTACATATCCATCTATCTATCTGTCTATCTTTTTATCACTCACCACAATACCACGATATCAAGGATAATACCATTGTTATTAATGAAACCTGAGAAACACCAATGATAAAAATAATGAAGACATTAATAATGAAGAGGAGAAAACGGGGAAAAGGCAAAACAAAAATAGAGAACGAAAAGGAAGTGGAATAGCCGAGAATAATCAGAGAAGATTAAATCATTTCAACTCGTACAATTAACAAAGAAAACGGAGAGGAAGTGTTCGCTAAATACTAAGATTTGGTTAGCGAAAGGGGGAGGAGACGTAATCAGTGATGAAAAGAGGGAGAGGGAGAGAGAGAAAAAAAAAGAAAGAAAGAGAGAGGCAGGGTGGAAGGGGGAGATAGAGGGAGAGGGAGAGAGGGAGAGAAAGAAAGAAAGAGAGAGAGAGGAGGGTGTGGGGGTTGAAAAGACAGTAAGAAAAAAAGGAAAACAAAGAAAGAAAAGAAAAGAAGACCGGGAAGCCAAACATAATCAAATAAAATTAGAAAGAGAAGAATCGTAATCAAAACGAAAAAGAAAAGAGAAATGACAGGAGAAGAAATTAAATAGATGAAGAAAAAACTAAACTAAATAGGTTAACGAAAAAGGGGAAGAACACGATGATGAAAAGAGAAGGAAAGAGATGCACAAACCGAAAGAAAAAAGAAGCTAAAAACGAAAAGAAAAGAAAGAAAAGGAAAATATGATGATTTATGTAATCAGATGAACAGAAGAGAGAGAGAGACATAAGTAGATTTCGTCATACATAGTTATTCATTTAGATAAATTGAATGATTGACAGATTGAATAATCAAGCGAGCCCGTAGAATGATAGACAGGGATGCAAGTACATATTCATGAATGGAAGAATGAGAGAAAAAAGAGGTAAAAGGAGAGAGACGGAAGGAGGGAAAGAGAGAAACAAGCAGAAAGAGACAGACAAAGGGAGAGAGAGAAAAAGGGAGGGAAAGGGAGAGAGAGGGAAGGACAGAGAGAAGGAGAGGGAGGGAGAGGGGGAGAGAAAGAAATAGAGAGAGAAAAAAAAAATAAAAGCATTATTTGCCTCCTTCCTTCTCATTCTTCTAGCTATCTAGATAGATAGTCTGTATGTATCATCCTCTTCTCTCTCTCTCTCTCTCTCTCTCTCTCTCTCTCTCTCTCTCTCTCTCTCTCTCTCTCTATCTCTCTCTCTATCTTTCTCTCTCTCTCTCTATCTATCTACCTATCTATCTAACTCGTTCTCTCTCCCTCTTTCTATCTATCTATCTATTTTTCTCTCTTTCTCTTTCTCCCTCCCTCCCTCCCTCTCTCTTTCTCTCTCCCTCTCCTTTCTTTTCTCCCTCTCTTTCTCTCTCCGTCTCTCTTTTCTTTCTCCCTCTCTTTCTCCCTCTCTCTTTTATCTCCCTCTCTTTCTCTCTCCCTCTCTCTCCCTGAATCATTCCTTTAGGCTTCTTCCGTAAACCTCGGCTCTGAAGAACAAGCACTAGCTGTTGTGTATATTTGTTTACTTCGCGCGAAAAGATACACAAAAAGCAAAAAAAAAAAAAAGTTTCCCCTTAAATAACACGAGAAAGAAATTACCCTTGTTCGGAGGTTTGGGGTGTATCTATTCGTTTGTTTATATTCTTTTTCTCTCTGTCTCTTTCTCTGTTTCTTTCTCTGCCCTCTTTTCTCTCTTTCTCTGCCTCCTTTTCTCATTCTGTGCCTCTATTTTCTCTCTCTGTGCCTCCTTGTCTCTCTATGGGCCTCCTTTTCTCTCTCTGTGCCTCTTTCTCTCTTTCTCTGCCTTTTTCTCTCTTTCACTGCCTTATCCTCTCTCTTTTTCTCTCCTTTTCTCTCATTTCCTCTCCTGTCCTTTCCTTTTCTCTCCTTTTCTCTCCTTGTCTCTCCTTATCTCTTCTTGTCTGACAGGAGAAGAAATTAAATAGATGAAGAAAAAACTAAACTAAATAGGTTAACGAAAAAGGGGAAGAACACGATGATGAAAAGAGAAGGAAAGAGATGCACAAACCGAAAGAAAAAAGAAGCTAAAAACGAAAAGAAAAGAAAGAAAAGGAAAATATGATGATTTATGTAATCAGATGAACAGAAGAGAGAGAGAGACATAAGTAGATTTCGTCATACATAGTTATTCATTTAGATAAATTGAATGATTGACAGATTGAATAATCAAGCGAGCCCGTAGAATGATAGACAGGGATGCAAGTACATATTCATGAATGGAAGAATGAGAGAAAAAAGAGGTAAAAGGAGAGAGACGGAAGGAGGGAAAGAGAGAAACAAGCAGAAAGAGACAGACAAAGGGAGAGAGAGAAAAAGGGAGGGAAAGGGAGAGAGAGGGAAGGACAGAGAGAAGGAGAGGGAGGGAGAGGGGGAGAGAAAGAAATAGAGAGAGAAAAAAAAAATAAAAGCATTATTTGCCTCCTTCCTTCTCATTCTTCTAGCTATCTAGATAGATAGTCTGTATGTATCATCCTCTTCTCTCTCTCTCTCTCTCTCTCTCTCTCTCTCTCTCTCTCTCTATCTATCTATCTATCTATCTATCTATCTATCTATCTATCTACCTATCTATCTAACTCGTTCTCTCTCCCTCTTTCTATCTATCTATCTATTTTTCTCTCTTTCTCTTTCTCCCTCCCTCCCTCCCTCTCTCTTTCTCTCTCCCTCTCTTTCTTTCTCCCTCTCTTTCTCTCTCCGTCTCTTTCTTTCTCCCTCTCTTTCTCCCTCTCTTTTATCTCCCTCTCTTTCTCTCTCCCTCTCTCTCCCTGAATCATTCCTTTAGGCTTTCCGTAAACCTCGGCTCTGAAGAACAAGCACTAGCTGTTGTGTATATTTGTTTACTCGCGCGAAAAGATACACAAAAAGCAAAAAAAAAAAAAGTTTCCCCTTAAATAACACGAGAAAGAAATTCTTGTTCGGAGGTTTGGGGTGTATCTATTCGTTTGTTTATATTCTTTTCTCTGTCTCTTTCTCTGTTTCTTTCTCTGCCCTCTTTTCTCTCTTTCTCTGCCTCCTTTTCTCATTCTGTGCCTCTATTTTCTCTCTCTGTGCCTCCTTGTCTCTCTCTGTGCCTCCTTTTCTCTCTCTGTGCCTCTTTCTCTCTTATTCTGCCTTTTTCTCTCTTTCACTGCCTTATCCTCTCTTTTTTCTCTCCTTTTCTCTCATTTCCTCTCCTGTCCTTTCCTTTTCTCTCCTTTTCTCTCCTTGTCTCTCCTTATCTCTTCTTGTCTCTCTTTGCCTCCCCTTTTCTCCCTTTTTTCTCTTTCTCTCTTTCTCTCTTTTTATCTCTATTTATCTCTTCTTATCTCTTTTCCTTTTTCATATCTCTTTATTTTTTATTCATTATTCTGTGTTTGGTGGTGGTGGGAGAGTCGACGTCCTGAGGTAAGAGGATAATGACAGGCAGATCTTGCCTCATTTGTCTTCTTGAATATATATATATATATATATATATATATATATATATATATATATATATATATATATATATACATATATATATATATACGTATATGTGTGTGTGTGTGTGTGTGTGTGTGTGTGTGTGTGTGTGTGTGTGTGTGTGTGTGTGTGTGTGTGTGTGTGTGTGTGTGTGTGTGTGTGTGTGTGCGTGCATAGATATTTATGTGTGTGTGTTTGTTTGTGATTGTATGGGTATTGTTGCTGTTTTTGTTTGTTTCTTGTTTGCATCCTTGATATGCGTTTAATCAAAGGATGAAGTATCACTGAATATCAGATAGAATTTTTTTTTTTTTAATAAGAAGAAATAAAAAAAATATATATATAAATAGGAAAATATTTATATATATATTCCTGTGACAGCTCATCAATATCACTCCATCAGCACTTCACTTCATAACATTTCTAAAAATAACATGTTTCAGAATTACATCCAAAGGAAATAAAAGCTGAAAAAATTGCAAAAGCTGTGTAGCCATTGTCTCTGAAGATATCAAAAGACGAACAAAAAATCTTTACATCTTTTCTTATTGAAATAACTGAGCGGAGGAAAAAAAATATCAGTATTAATTTAAATAAAACAATAGAAATAAGAATATATAAAATGAAACTGGCATACCCAGTTCTTTATTCCGCGTGTCTTTCCTTCTTTCTTTCTACCTTCATTATTTTCTTTATGTCAGACTCTTTTCTGTCTCTTATTCTCTTTTCTTCCATTCTGTCCTTTTTCTTTTCGTTTATTTCCTCCTCCTCTCTTTCTTTAAATTTTCAGTTCTTTATTTACCTATTTGGTTACCTATTTACTTTTGTTTCCTTTCTTTCTTTTTTTCCTTTTTCTCTTTCTTCTTTCTCCCACTCTTTCTCTCCGTCTCTCTTTTTCTTTCTTTCTTTCAATCTCTTATCTCACCTACATTTTTCTAATTCTTCATCTCTTATATTTACCTCTTCCTCTATTCACATACTTCTACCTCTTTTCTCTCTTTCATAATCGCTTTTTCTTTTCCCACCTGCATTCTTAAATTCTTCATCTTTTATATTTACCTCTTCATCTATTCACATACTTCAACCTCTTTTCTCTCTTTCTTAATCGCTTTTTCTTGTTTCCCCTCTTTTAAACGTATAAAGTTTATCGTCTGGATAAAATATAAGAAAAAATAAGGACTTTTCCATCTCTCTAAGACACAAAGACCCATTTCTTGGAGTTATTAAACGAAGATGAATTGGAAATCGCAGAGAAAGAGGGAGAAAGAGGGGGGAGTGGAGAATGGAGATGAGGGGGAGAAGAAGAGAAAGGAGAAGAGGGGGAGAAGTGGAGAATGGAGAAGAAAAGGAGAAGTGGATGGTGGTGGAGGAGAGAAAGGAGAAGAGAATGAGAAGTGGATGGTGGAGGAGGAGAGAAAGGAGGGGGAGAGGGGGAGAGGTGGATAGGGAGGAGAGAGGGAGAGAAGATGGGGGGAGGGGAGAATAGAG
>NC_091576.1:23725132-23730132 GCF_042767895.1 Penaeus vannamei
GGCTAATAAGCATATACATGCATAAATATGAATAGAGATCATAGTGTATACAACAGGCTACGATGACAGAAATCAGACAAAGAAAGAAGGAAAAGAACAAAAAAATAATATGAGATCCGCCTCCAACTTGTGAGACCATTAAAAGGAGAAAGTCTTATTAGTCAGTCCTTGAGACGAGCCCTCGACTTTCTGTCTCATTATCTGTTTTTGTTGATCATAAGTTCTCCTTATCTTTCTTGGGTTTTTCTTTTCATTGTTTTTCTTCTCGTTTCATCTTAAAAAAAAATGTCGGTTTCGTGTGCTTAAAAGAAAAATTGTATTTTATGTGTTCTTCTTGGGATGACTTATAAAAAATATATATTTCTCTCGTTAGGGGGATTTTTAAGGAGGATACTTATGGATTTTCTTTGATTGTGAATCTCGGGAAGATCAATGACTGTAGGCGTGTAAGAGTTCGTCCGTCTGTTTATTTTCATGTTAGATGACCGCGCGTGTTTGGAAGAGTGAGGGAGAGAGGGAGAGACAGGGAGGGAGGGAGCGAGGGAGGGAGGGAGAGAGGGAGGGAGGAAGAGAGGAAGAGATAGATAGAGAGAGAGACCGAAAGAAAGAGAGAAAGAAACCGAAAGGAAGAGAGAAAGAAACAAAGAAAGAGAGAAAGAAACCGAAAGAAAGTGAGAGAGAAAGAGAAATAAAACGAAAGAAAGAGAGAGAAAAAGAGAAAGAGAAAAATAAAAATAAACAGACAGACAGACAGACAGACAGACAGAAAGATAAGGAAAGGGAGAGGGAAAGGAAAGAGTTTTTATATCGATGAATGACAAGACAGATATGTGAGTATGTATATAAAGAGAGAGGGAGAACGATAGACATATAGGTATATTGATAGATATATAGACAGACAGATATAAAGTAAAAAGAAAAAGAAAAATAGAAAAGAAAGAAATATAGACATGCAGACAGCTTAATAGATATATTGTAAGGTAGATAGAGAAATGGAACGAACCTGTACTGCAAGCACATATAGTACACATGTTTATGGATGCAGAGTCGAAATGAAAATATTTTTCAGAATATTTCTCTAACTCTTGATGTGGCCTGACATGTGTCGTTGGGGAATTTTTATTATTTTTCTGAAAACCTTTATTGCAGAAAACTATTCACAACAGGCGATCCCATATTTCGTGTGTAGAGGGACGTGATTCTAGAATTAAGGTTCGTCATTGTAAAGTAGAGAATCACGTATTTAAACTTTCATATTAGTTGTGCATGTAATGACTTATTATTAACTAAAAATAAACATCAAAATAACGTCCAGGAACAGATAGATATGATATAAATTGTACTTAATTACAATACGATAATATACATGCTTTTAGATTCATTATATGAAAATAACTAAAACTTACAAAATCGACAAAACAGTTCATTTCTTGGAACCAGAAATCAAGACATCATCTACTCGATTTGGGATCGTGATATTATCAAAGCCATTTCTGCCTCTCCTTTGCTTCTGGAGTGAGGGCTGAGATGGTCTTCTTAGCCACTTAAGATGGGAGATAATGTGCATCAGCGCCTGTCTGTCTGTCTCTATAGTCGTTAGCTGTTTTTTTTTGCTTGCTTGTTTAAATGTCTGTTTGTCTGCCTTCCTTTTTGGATGTATATCTTTTTGCAGTTTGTATATAGTCGTCAGTTTGTTTTCTGTCTGTCTGTTATCCTTTTTGACAATATGTGCTATTGTCTGTCAGTCTTCTCCTGTTTTGATAGTTTTCTGTCGAAATGTTTGTTCATCTGTCAGTCTAAATGCCCTTTTCGGCTACATAACCTGTCTGCTTTGACGATATGTTTTTTGCATCTCCATCTCTCTCTCTCTCTCTCTCTCTCTCTCTCTCTCTCTCTCTCTCTCTCTCTCTCTCTCTCTTCTCTCTCTCTCTCTCTCTCTCTCTCTCTCTCTCTGCTGCTACATCACTATCTACTACTTTGTCTTACTGTCCAGATAAACCGTTGTGAATATATCTCCAAGTCCTTTCTTTTTCGATTTTCATTATAAAGACTAAGGATAACAATAATTTGAATATAAGTATAAAATTGAATGAAAATTAAACGCTACAATCGTTTAATTTAAACTATTTTCTCTTCTATTCTTCCTAATTTCTCCCATTCCGCGATTCTTATTTTCTCTATCCCACCATTTATCATATTCGCATTCCATCACATTTTTTCCCGTCTTCCTAAAGGTGAAAAGTATATTCTTTGATTCTTTTTTTATCGGCCGAGCTGGAAATTCATTCGTCACCCCTGAAAGATTTCCAAACGAAAGAAAACGTCAATCTTTTGATATCCTATTGGCATAGCGTTCATCCTGGTAACAGTCAAGTGCCTCTTCGCTTTTACCTTCTCATTCGCTCTGCTCCTCTCTTTCTTTCTTCTCTTTTCTTTCGTTCTTCTTCTCCATCTCTCTCTGGGTATTCAGTCTCTGTCTATTATTTTTGTCTCTCTCTCTTTTATTTTTTCTCTCCCTCTCGCCTTCTGTCTGTCTCTCTCTCTCTCTCTTTCTCTGTCTCTGTCTCTGTCTCAGTCTCTGTCTGTCTGTCTGTCTGTCCTGTCTGTCTGTCTGTCTCTCTCTCTCTCTCACTCTCTCTCTCCCTGCCCCCCCCCCTCCTCTCCCTCTCTCATTCTCATTCACTCTGCTTTGCTTTTTATCCTCCTCTCACCTCTCTCTCTCTCTCCAATTCCTGTTTCGCTCTCACCCTTTTCCTTCCTCCATATCCTCTCTCTCTCTCTCTCCTTCTCCCTCCCTCCCTCTCTCATTCTCTCTCTCTTCCAGTTCCTCTTTCGCTCTCACTCTTACCTCCTCTCTCTCTCTCTCTCTCTCTCATCCTCTCTCTCTCTCTCTCTCTCTCTCTCTCTCTCTCTCTCTCTCTCTCTCTCTCTCTCTCTCTTCCTTCTCCCTCCCTCCCTCTCTCATTCTCTCTCTTCCAGTTCCTCTTTCGCTGTCACTCTTACCTCCCTCCTCCCTCCTCCTCTCTCTCTCTCTCTCTCTCTCTCTCTCTCTCTCTCTCTCTCTCTCTCTCTCTCTCTCACTCACTCACTCACTCACTCACTCACTCACCCACTCACTCTCTCCCCTCTCTTCCAGTCGCTTTGATATGACAAGATAAGGTTCTCTGGCTCTGTCGGAAAATGAAGGGTAGCTTGTCAGAGTCGCTTGCGCTGTGTGGTGGCCGGGGAGAGTGCTTTGCAATACTCTTCAACAACAGATGTTTAAGAGCAGACAGATCAGATGTTGGGTTCTGACGTGCAACATCTCAACCCATTAATCTCGAAATGGACTGGCAGGCAGGGTATCGAAGTGCTGTTTGACAGGGGACGAGGGGTGTGGGGTGGGGTGTGTGGGGGTGAGGACGAGGGGTGTGGGGTGAGGACGAGGGGTGTAGAGTGAGGGGGGGCGAGTGTATGTGGTGAGATTGCATACAATTGATGGGTCTTGATATATGTAGAATTGGGGTGGAGATGGTTGGACAAAAGTGCTAAAATGTTTGGGAATGATGATAAGGATTTTAAGAATAACAACGGCGGTAGTGATGTGACAGTGATGTTGTCAATAATAATGGTGAATACAATCATTGACATTGGCAATGACAACTATTACGGTAATGGTGAAAAGGGTAAAGATGATGAGGATTATGAAAATTATTAATCGGATACAGAAATTACCTAAGAAACAGATTTTCTCCCCAGTTATGAAAATGAGATTTTCACCAAAAAAGTTATTTTGAATACTCATTAAAAAACGAAAAGTCGTAAGAGTAATGTCACTACGATAGAGAACTACGCTAATGGATACATAACAAATCACATAACATGCAAAAAGTAATGAGATTTTTATCACAATAACTATCGTTATTTCTGTCTTATTGTATCCTGAGTAATGAGAATTTTATCACAATAACTGTTATTATTTCTGTCTTATTGTATCCTGAGTAACGAGAATTTTATCACAATAACTATCGTTATTTCTGTCATTATTGTATCCTTACCCTTGCCATTACTAATAGCGCAACAATTAATTTGATGCAAGTAATGGCCAAATTCACAATAATCGTTCCTAAAGAGCTCTGATGACGACCATCCTGCGTTTGCATGAGGACAGCGCATAAACAAGGCTAAACGACGACATAACCACGTTCTACACTCGCTTTACGAATTTCTTAACGGCCACTGATAGCCTGTGATGCGATTGTTATATGATTTTTTTTTCATTGTTTACGTAATGAAGTCTAAGTTCCCTTGATAAAAGGCTTTGGGGGAGATTATCGCGGGTGTAATCACTTTCTGGCGTATTTATAATTACGTTCCTGGTCGGAGGCTATTTTTAGATGTCAAGTTGATGAAGTTTGCGTGTGACTGAGATTTCGCGTGTCTTTGAGGGTATTCGTGTGTGCGTGTTTGTGTTTCAGCGTGAATGTGTGCGTGAGTGTGGATGTGTGTAAAGGTAAAGGTATGCCTGTGTGTGTATGCAAAGGTGTGTATGATTGTTTGTGGGCGTATAAAAGTATGTATGCTTGTGTGTATGTATGTAAAGGTATGTATGTAAAGGCATGTATTCTTGTGTGTATGCTTGTATGCGAGGAAGAGTAATGTGTATATTCATAAGCTAGCACGAGTATGGTTCTGTGAATGCGTGTGCTTTTCGAATACTATATGTGTATACTATGTGTATATGCGTATATGTTTTTGTCCGCAAACAAGCAAGTTCCCAAATGCACGTTTATAAGCATATGTATGTCTGTGTATGCACGTACGTTAAAGCAAGTACGTTTATTCCCGCGCGTGCGTGTGCGTGTCCTTGCGCGTTCGGTTGCATGGCCGAGTGTTTGCAAAAGAACCGAGAGACAAACAGATAAGGTCTCGTGATGCATTTTTATATCCGGTTTCCATGGCAGGTACGAACGCCTCCCCTTACCCAGTGGATGATAACATGTCCAGGGTGATTTATCCTC
>NC_091576.1:23747632-23750132 GCF_042767895.1 Penaeus vannamei
TTGTTCCACTTTTTTTTTTTTCTTTTTTTTTGCTGTGTGGATATTTTTTCTCTTGGGTGGGTTTGCTTGTATACTTGGCAATATGCATATGCGGGGAGATACATAGATAGATGGATATAAAGAGGTATATTGTACGTGCGCATAAACACACACATATATGTATATATATGCATATGCATATATATATATATATATATATATATATATATATATATATATATATATATATATATATATTCAAATGTTTATGTGTGTACGTGTGTATGTACATGTGTGTGCTTGTATACATACATGGATGTATGAATTTTGAACAAGAAAATAATGCAATAAACAGGAATATCACGCTCCAGAAAAAAAAAGAACTGAAGCGAGAGAGAAATAAACAAAACGGACAAAAGACAAGTCTTCACCAGGTATCCCCACCAGAGGGAACCCGCATCACACAGCCACGGGGCAGCCGGGCATATCCGCAACAATACCCACCCAGGAGATAATTACCGGTATGTGTTCCTCACTGTGATTACACGTATTGAGGTCGGGAGCTGCAGAGATTCGCCGCCGCGTTGCCTCCGAGCGTTGCGCAGGGCGAGAGTGAGTGCGGTCGTGTTCTGTCTGTGGCTCGGAATGTGTACTCAATTGATATGCAACGCGGATAATAAGCGAGAGATTGCGGTTTGTGATTACTTTGACATATAGCTTTGTAATATGGTTGGAGACACGTTGCTCTGTTCGTGTTTTTGTTTGTGATTAGTCAAAGGTTAAAGATGCTTAGGGATTATTTTGTCATTCTGTTCGTGTTTTTGTTTGTGATTAGTTCAAGATTAAAGATACTTAGGGATTGATACCGAGCGAGTGATAATTTGATTCATTACGTTGAGGTATTCCTGGCTATAACATAAGCTCTCGTTGCTGTAATACGACTGACTTTGACAGCACTGTTACGTAAGACAGTTTAGTTGATTTCATTACTGACAGAGTATCTCCCATTGTTGAGAAAGTTGCTGAAATACTTGATTTTCAACGCCACAGTGCTGAAGTTGCTTGAATTTTGTAATTGTTCTAAGGTTTACTGTTATGATTCTTATCCATGTTCTCACCAGTTTTCTTGTACATTCTTATCTTAGTTTTGTCATCATTATGGCAGTACAGTGATCGCTATTTTTGGTTTTCGTTATCATTACTGTCATAATATTGTTATGACATTAATGATGATGATGATAATAATGACAATGATGATGATAATGATAATGATGATAATAATGATAATGATAATGATAATGATGATGATAATAATACTAATAAAAGTATAATGATAATAGCATTGATTATGAACAGTAAGTACAATAATACTTATAATTACAATCGTGATAATAACAATCATCACCATCACACCTTGTATCATCATAATTTTCATCAGTGATATCATAATTATCGTTTTAATTTCTCATTATCCTCCTCATGATTATTCCAACCATCATCATCATCACCTTCACCATTATCCCATTTACAGCCACAGATTTCTCCAGCCATTCGAAAGTGATCCTCGATTTCCATACGACAACCTTCGCCCATAAATTGTTCCTCCTCACTTCCCTAACTGTTACAACTTCCGCAATATTCTCTCTAAATAACCAGTCATGTATTACACTTGTCTGTGTCTGTTTGTTGACCCTTGATTAAGGACAATTGCGTTTGTATTGCTGTGTTTCTAATTTATCATTTTAGTTTGATGTATGCTTGTTTCTTTCTTTCTTTCTTTCTTGGTCTATTTCTCTCATTGTTTATTTTTCTATTTGTATTTTTCTGTTTCAACATGTGCTTGTTTTTTTCCATTTTTTTCTTAGTCTCTATAAGTCATTGTTTCTCATTTTTCGTTTTATGTCTGTCTGTCTCTCTTTCTCTATGTTTCTTGTCTTTTTTATTTCTTTTTTTATTTATCTCTCACTTTCTGTCCTTTTTCTTTTTCACTATTTTATTATTGTTTCTTCATAACCATGATTTTTTCTCTCTCATATTTTGTAATTCTCTCTTCCTTTTTATTCTGTCAGTAATGTTTTTCTCTATCCTCGTTTTTGTCTGTCATATCCTTCCCTTTCTCCTTTTCTCCCCCATTTCTCTTTCTTTCTCTCCCTCTTCTTGTCATTCCGCCCCCCCCCACCCTCTCTCTCTCTCTCTCTCTCTCTCTCTCTCTCTCTCTCTCTCTCTCTATATATATATATATATATATATATATATATATATATATATATATATGTGTGTGTGTGTGTGTGTGTGTGTGTGTGTGTGTGTGTGTGTGTGTATATATCGCTCTCTCTCATTCTGACCCTTTCTGAACCTCTCTTTATCTCTCCATCCTACTATCTACCCATCTCTCGCTCTCGCTCTTACTCTCTCTGGACCTGCCCCCGCCCCCCCCCTCTCCCTCTTATATAAATCAACGACGCCCATCTTCCTAAGGTACCAAGGGAGGCGGAAGGAAACAAAGTTTTATGAGTCTTGA
>NC_091576.1:23760132-23777632 GCF_042767895.1 Penaeus vannamei
TTAACAGAGAGTTATACAAATATCGTTGTAACAATATACATTCTGAGCAAGACAATACGTACTGATAGAACTGTGTTATTTTCATGAACTCTACGTTTCTGCAAGGAGTTAAATCCTCACATAATTTGAAAGGTTTCTACGAGGACATACTCACATACTTTTAAACGTTTCTACAAAGACTCAAATCCTCACATACTTTTAAACTTTTATTCAAGGACTCAAATCCTCACATACTTTTAAACGTTTATTCAAGGACTTAAATCCTCACATACTTTTAAACGTTTCTACAAAGACTCAAATCCTCACATACTTTTAAACGTTTATTCAAGGACTCAAATCCTCACATACTTTTAAACGTTTCTACAAGGACTTAAATCCTTACATACTTTTAAACGTTTCTACAAAGACTTAAATCCTCACATACTTTTAAACGTTTCTACAAAGACTCAGATCCTCACATACTTTTAAACGTTTCTACAAAGACTCAAATCCTCACATACTTTTAAACGTTTCTACAAAGACTCAAATCCTCACATACTTTTAAACGTTTCTACAAAGACTCAAATCCTCACATACTTTTAAACGTTTATTCAAGGACTTAAATCCTCACATACTTTTAAACGTTTCTACAAAGACTCAAATCCTCACATTCTTTTAAACGTTTCTATAACGACTCTATAAGGACTTATATCCTCACGTGACACAAAAGACTGCCAGCAACAAACACTAATACCATAACCATGGAAATAACCACACTAAATATCGGTTTTCTAAACATCACTAAACATCGGTTGTCATGTTCCTAACAACTAACCAAGTCTTTCAATGTAACACCAGGAATTACATTGTTAAGACCTATCCTTTAACGCTGCAACCCCGTATACAATGCAGCATTTGGCACCGTAATACCACCGCAAAACAGTCCTTTGTGTTGATTATTACATCCGGGTCTCAGGGATGACAAAAACGTGCTATGAACGCGCTTCTGGAAACCTTGCTTTGGGAATAGGTAATTTCGAGGTAAAGGCAAGTTATGTGCGTGTTAATGTTCTTTTGCAAATGATGTAAATTAGAACTTGTCATCTTTTTTTTTTCTCTCTCTCTCGTATTAGGGTTTAAAATGATTATAGCTTCGCTTATGCACATATTCTTTTATCTTGCTTTTAATTTGCAGTTTGTTTGCAGGAATTTATGATCGAATTATTGCACGTACAGTTCGCTTTGCATGTGTTTGCATTCTGCTTAGGATCCAGACAGGGCCGTTTAATAGTTATGCTTTGGGATAATTCTTACTCAACATTAACTTTAAAGTGAAGGACAAATGCTTATGATAAGCATCATTATTAAAACGATAAACAACAACAACAAAAGACCAGTAGCAGGGTTTTTTATTTTTCTATTTTGGTCACTTGCTGGTCCACAGATACATTCCTAATCGGCCATACTTTCCTACACGCACATTCCGTAATTTTTTTTCTTCTCTTTCTTGGTACTTTGATCTTTGTCTCTGTCTATCTGTAAGTCTGTCTCTTTTTTTTTCTCTCCCTCTTATTACCTCCTGCTCTTTTCTTTCCCTCTCCCTCTCCTACCCTCTTTTTCTTTCTCTCTCTCCGTCCCCCTCTCTCTCTTCCACTCTTCTCCCCCTCTCTACCTCACTCTCCCTCACACTCTCCCCAGCTCTATTCATCATACTCCCTCCCTCTCTCTCTAACTCACCCCCCACTCTCTCTCTCCCTCACCCCCCCTGCCTACTCTCTCTCTCTCTCTCACCCCCACCCCCACTCTCTCTAACTCACTCTCCCCCCAATCTCTCTCTCTCTCCCTCACCCCCCCACTCTCTCTCCCTCACACGCACTCGCAAAACCAATCCAATAACGAGTATCATAAGTCACATCATTATCGTACCCCGACCAACACGACAACTCACCTTGCATATATAACCTGCAATTACCCCTTTCGTTGCAGAGAATGCAAAATTGCGCCTGCCATGTGCCCCCCCCCTTCGACCCCCACCCACGACCTTTTCTTTTTTTTTTTTTTTTTTTTTTTTTTGGTTGCTCTTTTATCGTTTTACATTTTTTCATTTGCTCTTTTGATCTATTTCGCAGTCTTTTGAAACTCTGTTCCCATCTGTATAGATATGCTTATATACATACATACACGGACATCTACTCACGCACACGCACAAACACATGCGCACATGCATATTCACACACACACACACACACACACACACACACACACACACACACACACACACACACACACACACACACACACTTCACATACTTCACCATATATGTGTTTGTGAAAGAGAGAGCAAAAGAGAGTGAGAAAAAACAAAGAGAGATAAACAAATATATAGAAAATGGGAGAAAGAGAGGATACGGATTCCAAAAAGAATATCAATAAATTATCTCACGTCTTTTTCTCTCCCCAATTCACTCCCTCTTTCCATCTATCTCATTTTCGTTTCTTATTCATTCGTTTTCCCATCTCTTGTTTAATGAACTTTCCCATCTGTTCCCCCATCGCTCTCTGTCTCCCCTCCTCTTCCTCACTCCTCTATCTATCACTCTCCCCCTCTGTTATCTCCCTTTCTTTCTCTTCTCTCTTCTTGGCCTCTTCCCCGTTCGCCTCCCTTCACAGACGCTGACTGATCAAATTACTCAGAGGTCATATTACTATAATAATTACATTACCCGTAGTCTATAATAGCGACACGGTGCCTTCATCTCATTACCTGCTGTTGTTGTCAATCCTCCCCGAAGGTAATCACATTTTTCCCCCTTTTTATAAACGGAATTTTGCACGAGGCGATTGGCTCCGGGTGAGAGGTCGTTCTAGGAAGGCGAGAGGGAATTAGTGGATAAACGAGGGGAATGGCGCGTGGGTGGATAAATAGGAGGGGGGAAATCGGTGGATGGATATTCTGTATACGGGCATGGACAAGCACGCATAACATATGCTCATTCAAGCGTATAAGTAAGCAAAAACATAAATATCATAAACGCACATACACAAGCACACACAAACACGAACAAATACACATACACGAACGCACGCACGCACGCACGCACCCCCCTCCCCCCCCCCACACACACACCGCACAGTACACAAATTACACATATATCACATTTTACTCATAGAAAAGTACTCTTTTTCTAAGTAATTCACCCTACTTTTCACCTCCTCCTCCCTGGCTCACTTTACTTGCCTCGTGTCCATCGGGAAGTCTTTCAGCTAAAAGTCTTTTTCTTTTAAGTTGTAGATTTTTTAGATTTATTTTTATCTGTTTCTTCTTCTTCTTCTTCTCCTTCTTCTCCTCCTTCTCCTCCTTCTCCTTCTCCTTCTTCTCCTTCTCCTTCTCCTTCTCCTTCTCCTTCTCCTTCTTCTTCTCCTTCTCCTTCTCCTTCTCCTTCTCCTTCTCCTTCTCCTTCTCCTTCTCCTTCTCCTTCTCCTTCTCCTTCTCCTTCTTCTTCTCCTTCTCCTTCTTCTCTTCCTTCTTCTTCTTCTCTCTCCTCCCCCCTCTCTCTCTCACTTTCTCTCTCTCACTCGCTCTCGCTTTCTCGCTCTCTCTCTCTCTCTCTCTCTCTCTCTCTCCCTCTCTCTCTCTCTCTCTCTCTCTCTCTCTCTCTCTCTCTTCTCTCTCTCTCCTCTCTTTCTTTTTCTCTCTCTCTCTTTCTCTTTCTCTCTCTCTTCTCTTTCTCTCTCTCTCTCTCTCTCTCTCTCTCTCTCTCTCTCTCTCTCTCTCTCTCTCTCTCTCTCTCTCTCTCTCTCTCTCTCTCTCTCTCTCTCTCTCTCTCTCTCTCTCTCCCTCTCTCTTTCTTTCTCTCTCCTCTCTTTATCTTTTTCTCTCTCTCTTTCTCTTTCTCTCTCTCTATTTCTCTTTCTCTTTCTCTTTCTTCTTCTTTCTCTTTCTTTCTCTCCCTCTCTCTCTCTCTCTCTCTCTCTGTCTCTGTCCCTGTCTCTCTCTCTCTCTCTTCTCTTTTCTCTCTCTCTCTCTCTCTTCTCTCTCTCTCTCTCTCTCTCTCTCTCTCTCTCTCTCTCTCTCTCTCTCTCTCCTTTTTATCCCATCTCAATTGCCTGGTTGGCCTTTCTTGACCTTGTTCGACCCCCTGCCAACTCGGCTTGGAGTGGGTCTTCCGTAGACAAGGGAGAAGGAGAGAGAGAGAGAGAGAGAGAGAGAGAGAGAGAGAGAGAGAGAGAGAGAGAGAGAGAGAGAGAGAGAGAGAGAGAGAGAGAGAGAGGGGGGGGAGGGGGAGGGAGAGGAAGAGAGGGGAGGGGAAGAGAGAGAAAGCCAGAGGGAAGAGGGGGAGCGCGCGGGGCAGGGGGAGGGAGGAAGGGAGAGAAGGAGGAAGGAAGGAAGGGAAGATGGATGGAATGAAGGACATACAGAGATACAGACAAACATACCGACAGAGGGAGAAGGATAGGAAGGGAGACAAATACAGATACAGGAATATAGAGAAAAAGAAAAGGGAAAGAAAGAGATGGGAAAGGGAAAGAAAAAGAAAAATAGTATAAGAGAAGAACCGAAAAGTTCAACGATTCCTGTGATGTTCAGCGAAGGAGAATTTCGAAGATTGAAACGAGGTCGAGAAGATTGCTCTCTGTTTAGGAATATTTTGCATAACCGGATAGCCCGTCCGTGTATATGTATAATCATATACATACATACATATATACGTAAACATATATATATATATATATATATATATATATATATATATATATATATACATACATACATACATACATACATACATACATACATACATACATACATACACACACACACACACACACACACACACACACACACACACACACACATATATATATATTTGTAAACATTCATATGTATATCTATCTGTGTCTCTCCCTCTCTCTCTCTCTCTCTTTCCTTTCTCATCCTCCCTTCCCTTCCCTCCCTTCGTACTCCGGATTAGCAGAAGCGGATACTCTGCTGTTTGTTTTTCATTACTTTGTTCCATTTTCTTAAGTATCCGCTCCTTTCTTATGAGATTATTTTGTATTTTCTCGAATCTTAGTTCTTGCGAATGAGAGGGAGGGAAGAGAGAATTCATGTGCACTGCGACGTAAAGGGTGAAGTAAATGTAGATATGAATAATAAGAAGTGAAATGGATAGGACATGAAATGAAAGTAAAAAAAAAATAATAATAATAATAACAAAAAAAGAAAGAAAAAAGAAGAAAGAAAAATAATAATAGAAATGAAGAAATAAAAAAATAATTTAAAAAGAAGAAATAAAAAATAAAAATAAAGAACAATTGAATAAGGAAAAGAAGGAAGATGATAAATAAGAGTAATGAAGGATAGTTAAGGAGATAGAGGTTTATCCATAAATGGGAGAATATGCGCAAAGATTTTAGTTTTTGTTACATATTTTATGCCTCATCATTTTCTCTTCTTCATTTTCATTCATTTTGCATATTTTGCACTCTGTATCCATAGACAGTTTTTTTTTTCCCCCTATTTCTCACATACTTTCCAATATTTGTTATCTTTATTATATCCATTCTTTATCTTCTTTTATGTATTTCTCCCTTTCGTCTCTCTTTTTCTTTTCATTCGGCGGTTTATTTTTTTCTTCGTCTTCATGATCTCGCTTATATATATATTTTTTTTCCTTCTTGGTTTCTTTATTGCTCTATTTCTTTATTTGTTTTTTTAGTCCCGTTTTCTGTTTTTTTTCATCACTTTGTCCTTTGCTCCTTCCCTTCTTTCTATACATTATCTTATTCTATTCATTTTCTTTTTCATTTTTCTTATATTCCCTTTCCTCTCTCTATTCAACTTCCTGTCCATTTCTCTTCTTCCGTTCGCTTTCCTATTTCTTTCTTTTGTTTCATATCCTTCTTCTTCTTTTTCTTCTCACACTTTTCTGTCTCTGTTTTCTGTTGCCTTTTGTTTCCCCTTTCCTTCCCATCATTTGTTCCTTTCTTTCTATATTGCTTATTCCCCCATTCCGTAATTTCTTCTCTCCGTTGTGTATGTGTGAGTGTGTGTGTGTCCTTGTGTATGTGTATGTATATGCGTATGTATGTCTATGTGTGTTTTTGTGCTTTTGTTTGTTTATATGTTTGTGTATGTGTATGTGTGTGTTTGTGCTTGTGTATGTGTATGTATATGTTTGTGTATGCGTATGCTTGTGTATGTGTATGTATGTGTGTGTTTGTGCTTGTGTATGTGTATGTATGGGTATGTGTGTGTTTGTGCTTATGTATGTGTATGTTTGTGTATGTGTATGTGTATGAGTATGTGTATGTATATGTAAATGTATATTTATGCTTGTGTGTGAGACTATACTGGCGAATAGGATTTTAATCAGGATAGTTATTTTCTAAAAGTTTTGGGGATTTTTTGTTAATAATACTTTCGCGGAGGGACAAGAAATAATAGATCATACGTGAAATGTAAGTGAACAAAAAAAAAAAAAAGAAAAAGAAAAAGAAAGAAAAGCGGAATGTAAGTGAACTAAAAAAAAAAAAAAAAAAGGCGAAATGTAAGTGAAAAAAACAAACAAACAAACACAAAAAGAGCGAAATGTAAGTGAACTAAAAGAAAAAAAAATCGAAATGGAAGTGAACTCCACTGAGAGGAAATTGAGGAACGAACGAATCTTGGAAGAACGTGATTAATGTGGTCAAAACAGCGACCCTGGCAACGGAGATGAGAAAAATCGATCGACTTCGATTAAAAAAAAGAGAAAAAAAAAAAGAAAAAAAATCGACCGACCTAGATAAAGAAAGAGAAAAAAAAGAAAAAAAAGAAAAAAATCGATCGACCTGGATAAGAAAAAAAAAAAAAGCATGAATACATTAATTGGGATATTGTTCGATAGGATTAGAGACTGGTAGGTTTAGGAATGTGTAGTTGGAAAGATAGAATAGGAAGAACAACTGTCAAACAGAAAAATGTGTATTTTGATTTAGATTAAATGCATAAATACATTAATTGAGATATTGTTTGATAGGATTAGAGACTGATAGACTTAGATAGATGTGCAGGTGGATAGATAGGATAGGAAGACAAACCAACAGACAGAAAAATGTGTATATTGATTTAGTTTAACATAGAGATATCCTGCATATAAACAATGGCGGATTTTGCAAGCTAAATTGCATCGGAAAACTTGAAAACAATTCAAGTTCAACAATATATAAAGCTTACGTGATGCATGACTAAATCCTGGCTCCCCTCCTCCCCCCCCCCCCCCCCCGCGCATTTGCATGAAACCGAAGCCAGAGGGATTTACGAGCTTTCGAACGCATGACGGATCGTTCCTAAAGCCGTTGTCTATTTTCTTGTTCGATTCTTCGCAAACCCGACTTTGTCAAGGGGAAAATACACGACACCAACGCGCCGGCAGTTCATGGCTGGAATGTTGATTGTTCTTAAAGGTGATGATAACAGGAGCGATAGGGACGTGGTGTCATGTTGTTAATATGATGATGATGATGATAGTGGTAGTGGTGGTGATGATGATGGTGGTGATGATGATGATAATGATGGTGGTGGTGGTGGTTATGGTGATGGTGGTGATTGATGATGATGATGATGGAGGTGGTGGTGATGATGATGGTGATGGTGATTGATGATGATGGTGATGGAGGTGGTGGTGGTGATGATGATGATCATGGTGATGGTGATTGATGATGATGGTGATGGAGGTGGGGGTGGTGATGATGATGATGATGGTGATGGTGATTGATGTTGATGGTGATGGAGGTGGTGGTGGTGGTGATGATGATGATGGTGATGGTGGTGATGGTGATGATGGTGATGGTGGTGGTGGTGGTGATGATGATGATGATGGTGATGGTGAATATGATGATGGTGATGGAGGTGGTGGTGATGATTATGAGGGTGATGGTGATTGATGATGATGATGATGGAAGTGGTGGTGATGGTGATGATGATGGTGATGGTGAATGTGATAATGATGGTGATGGTGATGATCGTAATGGTGATGATGATGGTGATGATGGTGATGGTGAATGTGATGATGATGATGATGGTGGTGGTGGTGGTGGTGATGATGATGATGGTGATGGTGGTGATGGTGATGATGGTGATGGTGGTGGTGGTAGTGGTGATGATGATGATGATGGTGATGGTGAATGTGATGATGGTGATGGAGGTGGTGGTGGTGATGATGATGGTGATGGTGATTGATGTTGATGGTGATGGAGGTGGTGGTGGTGGTGATGATGATGATGGTGATGGTGATTGATGATGATGGTGATGGAGGTGGTGGTGGTGATGATGATGATGATGGTGATGGTGATTGATGATGATGGTGATGGAGGTGGTGGTGGTGATGATGATGATGATGGTGATGGTGATTGATGATTATGGTGAAGGTGGTGGTGGTGATGATGATGATGGTGATGGTGGTGGTGGTGATGATGATGATGGTGATGGTGGTGGTGGTGGTGATTGATGATGATGGTGGTGGTGGTGATTGATGATGATGATGATTTTGGTGGTGGTGGTGATTGATGATGATGGTGATGGTGATGAAGGTGGTGGTGATGGCGGTGGTGATTGATGATGATGACGATGGTGATTGATGATGATGACGATGGTGATTGATGATGATGATGATGGTGATGGTGATTGATGATGATGATGGTGATGATTGGTGATGTTGATGATGATGGTGATTGATGATGATGTTGATGTTGATTGATGATGATGATGATGGTGGTGGTGATGTTGGTGATGGTGATGGTGATTGATGATGATGGTGAAGATGATGGAGGTGGTGGTGATGATGATGGTGATGGTGATTGATGATGGTGGTGATGGTGATTGCAATGATGATTATACTGATGGTGGTGATGGTGATTGCAATGATGATTATGCTGATGGTGGTGATGGTGGTGGTGGTGGTGATGATGACGATGACTACAATGACGATGACGACGGTGATGGTGATGGAGATGGTGATGATGATATAATGATAATGATTAGGATTATAAAAACAATGATGGTAATAAGGATAATGATTATAACACCAAGGTGGTGGTGGTGATGATGATGATGATGGTGATGGTGAAATTGATGATGATGGTGATGATGGTGGTGGTGGTAATGATGATGGTGATGGTGATTGATGATGGTGATGGTGATTGATGATGATGGTGGTGGTGATGGTGATTGATGATGATGGTGGTGGTGATGGTGGTGGTGATGGTGATTGATGATGATGATGGTGGTGATGGTGATTGATGATGATGGTGATGGTGATTGATGATGATGGTGATGGAGGTGGTGGTGGTGATGATGATGATGGTGATGGTGGTGATCGTTGTGGTGATGATGATGGTGATTGATGATGATTTTGGTGGTTGTGGTGATTGATGATGATGGTGGTGGTGGTGATTGATGATGGTGGTGGTGGTGATTGATGATGATGGTGATGGAGGTGGTGGTGGTGATGATGATGATGGTGATGGTGGTGGTGATGATGATGGTGATGGTGATGATGATGGTGATGGTGATTGATGATGATGGTGGTGGTGATGGTGATTGATGATGATGGTGGTGGTGATGGTGATTGATGGTGATGGTGATGGTGGTGGTGATGGTGATGGTGATGATGATGGTGATGGTGATGGTGATTGATGATGGTGGTGGTGGTGATTGATGGTGGTGGTGGTGATTGATGGTGATGATTGATGATGGTGGTGGTGGTGGTGATGGTGATTGATGAAGATGGTGGTGGTGGTGATGATGGTGATGAAGATGGTGATGATGGTGATGGTGATTGATGATGATGGTGATGGTGATTGATGATGATGGTGATGGTGATTGATGATGATGATGATGTGGTGGTGGTGGTGGTGATGGTGATGGTGATTGATGATGATGGTGAAGATGATGGAGGTGGTGGTGATGATGATGGTGATGGTGATTGATGATGATGGTGATGGTGATTGTGATGATGATGGTGGTGGTGGGGATGGTGATTGTGATGATGATGGTGATTGTGGTGGTGGTGGTGGTGGTGATGATGATGACGATGACTACAATGACGATGCCGACGGTGATGGTGATGGAGATGATGATGATGATATAATGATAATGATTAGGATTATAAAAACAATGATGGTAATAAGGATAATGATTATAACAATTACAATAATATTAGTAATAATGATAACAAAATAATGATGATAATAAAAATTATAGTGATAATAATGATAGTCATAATGATAAAAGTAATAATGATAATAACAATAATGATACTAATAATTATAATAACAATATTCCTGATGAAATAACAATAACAATCCTCAAAACAACAACAAAACCAAAACCAAAACAAAACAATAACCGACATAAAGAAAAAAATAATGAAAACAAAAATAAAACAATAACCGACATAAAAAAAAGAATAATGAAAACAAAAACAAAACAATACCCGACATAAAAAAAATAATTTAAACAAAAACAAAACAATAACCGACATAAAGAAAAAAAAATAATGAAAACAAAAACAAAACAATAACCGACATAAAAAAATAATGAAAACAAAAACAAAACAATAACCGACATAAAGAAAAAAGAATAATAAATAAAAAAATAATGACCCAGAACCCGACGTAGAAAAAAAAAAGTTCGCCTCGAGACCTTCAACGGGGCCCGACGTAGCGTCTCGCGGGAAATGCGAAAGTAAAAGGGGTTTTGAAAAGACGCTGAACTTCTTCCTCAATCAGCTTCTAGGCTCCTTGATATCACTTGACGAGAAGTTATTTATTTTTTCTTTTGTCTATTTCTTTGTATTTTTTTTTTCTCTCTCTCTTTCTCTCTCTTTGGGTTACTTTTTTTTTTGTCTATCCTTGATATCACTTGACCACTTGACGAGAAGTTATTTATTTTTTCTTTTGTCTATTTCTTTGTATTTTTTTCTCTCTCTCTCTCTTTCTCTCTCTTTGGGTTACTTTTTTTTTTTGTCTATCCTTGATATCACTTGACGAGAAGTTATTTATTTTTCTTTTGTCTATTTCTTTGTATTTCTTTTTTTTTCTCTCTCTCTCTCTCTTTCTCTCTCTTTGGGTTACTTTTTTTTTGTCTATCCTTGATATCACTTGACGAGAAATTATTTATTTTTTCTTTTGTCTATTTCTTTGTATTTCTTTTTTTTCTCTCTCTCTTTCTCTCTCTTTGGGTTACTTTTTTTTTGTCTATCCTTGATATCACTTGACGAGAAGTTATTTATTTTTCTTTTGTCTATTTCTTTGTATTTCTTTTTTTTCTCTCTCTCTTTCTCTCTCTTTGGGTTACTTTTTTGTCTATCCTTGATATCACTTGACGAGAAGTTATTTATCTTTTCTTTTGTCTATTTCTTTGTATTTCTTTTTTTTCTCTCTCTCTCTTTCTCTCTCTTTGGGTTATTTTTTTTTTTTGTTTATCCTTGATATCACTTGACGAGAAGTTATTTATTTTTTCTTTTGTCTATTTCTTTGTATTTCTTTTTTTCTCTCTCTCTTTTTCTCTCTTTGGGTTATTTTTTTTTTGTCTGTTGCTTTGTGTTTCTTTTTTCTCTCTCGCTCTTTGGGTTATTTTTTGTCTTTGTCTATTTCTTTGTATTTTTTTTCTCTCTATCTCTCTCTTTTCTCTCTTTTTGTCTTTCACTATTATAAAGAGATCGTTGGACTGTGAGTTATGGGAAGGAAAGATCGAGAAATTTTATATATATATATATTTATTTATTTATTCATAAACACACATATGCATATACATATATACATTTTTTTCTTTTTTTTTAACCTACCTAGCATCATCATTTTAATAACATCAAAAGTGTTAGGGACGCTGATTTTGATAACTGTTCACGGTGATAATATTGAAGATGATTAAGGTTTATGATATTCACAATGACATTAAAGGCTTAAATTATAAAATTTGGTAGTGAGAATCAAAATCTACTTTTTATATATAAATTACAGTGCTTTTCTACACAATTATCTAAATCACAGAGCTTTCTACATAATTATCCATCTACATTCGAAAGATAGATTTCTATATCAATACATCTATATTTCTCCCACATCTTAGAATATACCTATTATCTATCTTATAAAATCTTACTGATGCTCTAAACTTAACCAACAACCTGTCTAAAGTTAATGCACTTCTAATCATTTTTTTCTATTTCTTTCGTTTCAGGTAAGTGTACTGGAGTAAACAGGACGGTAAAGTAATCCATTGGGTGTTGTTTATTTAGAGAAATGTGCAAACACTGGAGTAAACAGAAGAAGAGGATCTCATATCTAGAGGAAGTGAATAAACAAATAACATGAATTTTCGGAAGTCATTGTATTTCAGAGGAAAAAGTCCGGTTGTGAGGAGATGGAGACAAACGTAGAGTAAGATAGATGGGGAGAGGGAGGGAGGGAGGGAGGGAGGGAGGGAGAGGGACTGAGGGGGAGGGGGAGGGAGAGATAAAGAGAGAGGGAGAGGGAGAGGGAGAGAGAAAAAGAAAGAAAGAAAGAAAGAGAAAAAGAAAGAGAAGGAGGGGGGGGAGAGGAGGATTGGAGATGAAGAATGAGAAGGAGAAATAGAAGAGGGAGCGGGAGAGGGACTGAAAGGGAGTGGGAGGGGGAAAGGGGAGAAAGAGAGGGAGAGAGAGGGAGAGGGAGGGAGAGAGAAAGAGAGGAAGAGGAAGAGGAAGAGGGAGAGGGAGAGAGAGGGAGAGAAAGGGAGAAGGAGAGGGAAAGGGAGGGAGAGGGAGAGGGAGGGAGAGAAAGGGAGAAGGAGAGGGAAAGGGAGGGAGAGGGAGAGGGAGAGAGAGAAAGAAAGAAAGAGAAAGAGAGGGAGGGGGAGGGAGAGCAGGAGTGGAGATGAAGAAGGAGGAGGAGAAATAGAAGAGGGAGAGGAAGGGGAAAAGGAAGAGGAAGAGGAAAAGGAAGAGGAAGAGGAAGAAGAATATTTAGAGGAAGAGGAAGAGGGAGCGGCTAGAGGGAGAGAGAGAGAGAGTGAGAAAGAGAAAGAGAAAGAGAGTGAGAGAATAAACATAAAGAAATACAGATAGAGATTTACACACAGATTTCCATAAGGAGATAAAACAACACGGCAAAAGAACAAAAACAAAAAAGAAACCAAACGACGCAGGAAGGAATAGGGACGCAAAAAGGAAATCAAACAAGCGAATTGGAAATAGAGAATTTCGCAAAAGAGAAGACAAATAAGAAACACTGAATAAGCAAGCAGACAAACAGATGCATCCACAGGGTAGCTGAAAAGCAGAGGATTTCTGTTCGCTTCTGGTGGAGGCTTCCGACTGGCGTTTTTAAATGAAGGCTCTGGAATATGTCTATGCCTTTTTCCGTCTCTCTTTCGCCCGCATTCCGTCTGGTTTTCTCCGTCTGCCTCTCTGTCTCGTTCTAGTTATTGTTGATTTTTGTTTATCTATTTATTTTGTTTATTATTTTATTTAGTTTTTTTTTTACTTCCTGTTTTTTTGTGAGGTATTCTTTGTTTGCTATGTTTGCTTCTGGTTTAATTATTTTGTTTGTCAGGTTTTCTCTTTCTTTCTTCTATCTCTTGGTCCTTCATGCCCTCTTTCTCTCGCTTCTCTCCTCCTGTCTTCTGATTTTCTTTGTCCTCCCCCTCTATCTCTTTGCTTCTCCCTCTCTTTCTATCATAGCTTCTCTTCACCCTTGCCATTTTTCCTTTTGTCTTCCCTCTCTTTTACCTCTCTCTCTCTCTCTCTCTCTCTCTCTCTCTCTCTCTCTCTCTCTCTCTCTCTCTCTCTCTCTCTCTCTCTCTCTCTCTCTCTCTCTCTCTCTCTCCCTCCCTCCCTCCCTCCCTCCCGCCCTCCCTATCCCTCTCTCTCTCTCTTCTCTCTCTCTCCCTCCCTCCCTCCCTCCCTCCCTATCCCCTCTCTCTTTCTCAATCTCTCCCTCTCTCTCTCTGTCTGTCTCTCTCTCTCTCTCTCTTTCTCTCTCTCTCTCTCTCCCTCTCCCTCTCCCTCTCCCTCTCCTCTCCCTCTCCCTCTCCCTCTCCCTCTCCCTCTCCCTCTCCCTCTCCCTCTCCTCCCTCCCTCCTCTCCCTCCCTATTCGTCTCTCTCTCTCTCTCTCTCTCTCTCTCTCTCTCTCTCTCTCTCTCTCTCTCTCTCTCTCTCTCTCTCTCTCTCTCTCTCTCTCGTCTCTCTCTCTCCCCGTCTCTCTTCTCTCTCCCTGTCTCTCTCTCCCCCCGTCTCTCTCTCTCTCTCTCTCCCCCCGTTTCTCGCTTTCTGTTCTTTTTACGCCCTCTCTTTTTTCATGTCCTCTTCTCGCTTTCCTTCTCTGTCTCTCTTTTTCCTTCTCTTCCCTCTCTCTCTTTTCTTGATTCCCTTCCTTCTCTCAGTATCAATACTCATGTTCTTTTTATCCCTTCGCCTTTAAAATCATAATTAAGAGTTACATAATGTCATTAATTAATAGGAGACAAGTATTATATGAATAAAAATTATGCAATAATGTTCTAGAGCGTTAATGACCACTACATTATTTATGACCGAGAGGAGTAATGGGAAGGAGAAGGATAAATAAAAGAGGTGTTGATAAAATGAAGAATAGGAAAAGAAACAAATTAAGACGTAAAAGGAACGGGGAGGAAATGGAAAAAATGATAAGAACGGGAGGAAAGAAAAAATTGAAAAAGGCAATACGAAGAAATGAAGAGAGAGAAATGAAGGGAATGCGTTTATGGAGAATACAAGGAAGAAGGGAATCGAGACGAAAAGAGAAGAAAAAACAAAGAGAAAGAGAAGAGGAAAATGCAAAATAAAAGACCATGTAGAAGAGAAAAAGACATAGGAGGTAAGATAAAAAAGATAAAAGAAGGTAAAGTAAAAGAAATGGAAGAACTTGGAAGTAGGAAGAATAAGACAAAGCAGAAGAGGCAGTAGAAGGGAATAATAGGAGAGAAAGCGGAAGTACAAGAAGGAAGAAGTAAAAATTAAAAGGGAGAAGACGAAAAGAAGAGAAGGAATCAGAAGAACAGACGAAGAAATAGAAGAAGACAAGAAATAAAAAAGAAACAAAAAGAAAGAAGACTAAATAAATGAAGAAATGACGAAGAGGAAAAATAAAAAGAAAGAAAAGGTAACAAATTAAATAGAAGGTAACGAAGAAGAAACAGAAATATTCCTAAAACTCTCGCAAACAAAGTAGAAATTTCTTACGCAGATTGTTTTTTTTTTTTTTTTTTTCTTTAAGAATGAGAGGAAGTTACAAGACTGATCCTGTCTTTTCTTTTTTTCGTTTTCTCTCTACTTCTTATTTACTTTTCATCCCCTTTACCTCTTTTCTTCTTTCTCTCCTTCCTTTTTACCTTCTTTTAACGCATTTTCCTTTGCTCCCCCCCTCTTTTGCCTTTTTTGCTCTCCCCGTCTCTTTTCCCTTTTCTCTCTCCCTCTCTTTTTTTCCTTTCCTCTCTCCTTCACCTTTTCTTTCTCTTTCTCTTTTCCTTTATTTCTTTCGCCTTCTCTTTACTTTTTTCTTGAATTTTGACCTTTATTCTCCGTCCCCTCGTGTGTATATTTTTCTGTCAATATCTGTTAAGTCTTTTATTTTACTTCTCTCTTTGTACTTTTTCCTGTTCTATTTTTCTTGTTCTTTGTTCTTTCCATTGCTATTTTCACTTGCATCATATTTTTCTTTTATTTCCCTTTATCTTTTTAACTCGTTTTCTGTTCATTTATTATTTTTTTCTATTGTTTTTTTCTTCCTTTCTTATCTCATCTTCCCTTTTTTTCTTTAAGTTTGCTCCTCTTTTGCATCTTCTATATTTTCCTTCTCATCTCATCTTCTACTATATTTTCTGTACACTTGTTTCCTTCTCGTTTCAATCGGATTTATATCGGATTTAGAGTTTATGCCGGATTTTCGGTTTATCCCTGAATACATAATCGGTTTTCATATCATGTATGCCGGATTATCGGTCCATGCAGGAATAAACTACTATTAGTTTTCAGATCGTTTCAAGTTTATGCCTGAATTTTGGGTATATGCCTGAATTCGAAATCTATTCAGGGCATATGAAAATCTATCTGATTCTCAGTCTATGACGGATTTTTCAGGATATGCCTGAATTCAAAATCTATTCAGGATATGTGAATTTATTACTGAACTCCAGTCTATGCCGGATTTTTCAGAATATGCCTGAATTCAAAATCTATTCAGGATATGTGAATTTATTACTGAATTTCAGTCTATGCCGGATTTTTCAGAATATGCCTGAATTCAAAATCTATTCAGGATATGTGAATTTATTACTGAATTTCAGTCTATGCCGGATTTTTCAGAATATGCCTGAATTCAAAATCTATTCAGGACATGTGGATTTATTACTGAATTTCAGTCTATGCCGGATTTTTCAGAATATGCCTGAATTCGAAATCTATTCAGCACATACCAATTTCTATCTGATTCCCAGTTTATGTCTGATTTTTCGGAATATGCCTGAATTCCAAATCTATTCAGGACATGAATTTCTATCTGATTCCCGGTTTATGGCGGAACACAAATCCGGTTCAGATCACAGCATTTCGGCCGGGTTCAGTGACGTTGCCATGGTAACGTCGTGTTGATGTTGCTTATCATTGTTGCATCTTATCTTAAAAGCGATCGAGTGGTTATGAACATCCTTTGATATGCGTGTTGTGTAAATGTGTATGGGAGAGAGAGAGAGAGAGAGAGAAAGGGGGAGAGCTGGGGAATAGAGGGAGAGTGAGAGGAGGATGGTGGGATTGAGGGAGAGGAGGGGAGGGAGAGAGGGATAGGGAGAGAGTGAGGGGGAATAAGGAAGAGAGGGAGATGGATAGAGGGAGAAAGGGGGTGGGAGTAGAAAGAAAGAGAGAGAGAGAGAAAGTGAAAGAGAGAAAGTGAGAAAGTGAGAAAGTGGAAAGAGAGAGAGAGAGAGAGCGAGAAAGTGAAAAAAGTGAAAGAGAGAGAGAGAGAAATTGAGAAAGTGAAAGAGAGCGAGAGAGATAGTGAGAAAGTGAGAAAGTGAGAGACAGAGAGAGAGAGAGAGAGAGAGAGAGAGAGAGAAAGTGAGAAAGTGGAAAGAGAGAGAAAGAGAGAGAGCGAGAAAGGGAAAAAGTGAAAGAGAGAGAGAGAGAAATTGAGAAAGTGAAAGAGAGCGAGAGAGATAGTGAGAAAGTGAGAAAGAGAGAGAGAGAGAGAGAGAGAGAGAGAGAGAGAGAGAGAGAGAGAGAGAGAGAGAGAGAGAGAGAGAGAGAGAGAGAGAGAGAGAGAGAGAGAGAGAGAGAACCCCAGACATACAGAGAGAAAAAGAGACAGAGTCAGAAGGAAAGAAAGGAAAAAAGCAGTTTAGAAATAAAAAATGACAAACAAAAAATTCCGAAACTGGAATGAAAAAGACACACACGAAAACGACGACAAAGAAGAGAAATTCCAGACACGAGAAGATAAACCAACATTTTCATCTTCTGGTTTGCGTCTTTCGGTATCTTA
>NC_091576.1:23797632-23802632 GCF_042767895.1 Penaeus vannamei
ACACACACACACACACACACACACACACACACACACACACACACACACACACACACACACTCACACACACACACACACACACACACACACACACACACACACACACATATATATATATATATATATATATATATATATATATATATATATATATATATATATATATATATATATAAATGAATGGGTGGATGGATAGATCAAAATATAGTAAGGTATGAATGAGTAAAGAGATAGGTGAAGATGATAAAAATTAAACATAGGAGAGACAAGATAAGAGTAACCTTAATTGCTGACCTTGGGTGTAATGACAAGGCAAACTGCTGACCTGGACTGACCTTGATTAATTGCCTGTCTTATGCCTTAATTGGTTGGATCGTAGTGTTGTTCTTTTTGTTGTTCTTTTTGTAATTCTTTTTTGTTAATCACACTTTCGCTGCTCTTGTTCTACATACATACATACATACATGCATAAATACATACATATATGTATAAATACATACATACATGCATGCATAAATTCATACATATATGCATAAATACATACATACATACATACACATACATACATATATACATATATACATATATAAATACATACATACATACGTACATATATCTTTATTTCTATCTACATCTATATAGATGTCTATATAGGTATCTTCATTCATAACTGTATGCCCACCTAAATCATTATCGGTATCGTTTTTTTTTTATCTATCTTCATTCCTCCACCTTTTCTCCCCCTCCTCCTCCTCGCGTTTCCCCTCCCGCCATCTTCCTCCTTATCCTCCCCTCACGAATCAGCCCACTCCTTCACCTCCCCTCTCCCTCCTCCTCTCCTACTCATTCTTCCTCCTCCTCCTCCTCCCTTCCTCTCCCTCCACCTCCTCCCCTCTTTCTCCCTACACCTCCTCCTCCTCTTCATTCTTCCCTCCCCGTAATATTCCTCCTTCATCTTCCTCTTCTCCTCCTCCAATACCTCCTTTTCCTCCCCTCCTCCTCCACCTCCTTTTCCTCCCCCTCCCCCTCCACCTCCTTTTCCTCCCTCCCCTCCACCTCCTTTTCTCCCTCTCCTCCACCTCCTTTTCCTCCCCTCCCCCTCCACCTCCTTTTCCTCCCCTCCCCCTCCACCTCCTTTTCCTCCCCTCCCCCTCCACCTCCTTTTCCTCCCCTCCCCTCCACCTCCTTTTCCTCCCCTCCTCTTCCTCCTCCTCCTCATTCTTCCCCTCCCCATTGTCTTGCTCCTCCTCCTCCTCCTCTGACTCTAACCACTCCCTCAGAGCTATTTCCGGTCTACTTATGTCTCATCTGGCAGCATTATCACCACAATATGCTGCTCGCCTGAAATCCATGGTCATGATAATACCTCAGCTTTGAGCTCTATGTCGTGGATAAGCTGGATCACACACGCACACTCACACTCACACTCACTCTCACACTCACACTCACACTCACTCTCACTCACACTCACTCTCTCTCACTCTCACTCTCACTCTCACACTCATACTCACACACACTCACACTCACACTCACACTCACACTCACTCACACTCACACTCACACTCACACTCACGCACACACACATATATATAATATATACATACATACATATATATATATAAATATATATATATATATATATATATATATATATATATATATATATATATATATATATATATATATATATATATATATATATATATATATATATTTCGGTTGTTGATTTTCCACTCGGAAACCGTAGTTGTAGAATGAAAAGGAGAACCAGTGCTGCGGTGAACATCTTTATTGTAAACGTTTCAGAGATAGTATTTCATCTCCATCCTTAGTACTAGAAATAATGAACCAAAACATATAATTAGATGCAGTAAACAACAACAACAAAAAAAAAAACAGTTAAAAAAAGAGCAACAATAAAATGGGAATAAGGTCAAACAAAAATAAAACGGCAGAAACATAGTGAAAAATGTGTAAGGATGGGACATACCAAACAAGTGTGAAATGGTCGTTATGGTGATTACACAGTGAACAACTGGATGGCTGTGTTGGCATTCAGCTCGGGTTTCATCTTGTGGGTATGTAGAGATTCTAGGATGAGGAGGTCCAGTCTGTTAGATGTGGAAGACATAATTTTAAAATCACTGTGAGTGTGAAAGGATGGTCTTCTGTTTGTGAATGATGGCGGATAGCGGAGAAGGATGGTCTGCTCAGAGGTAGGCTGGTTCTTATTGACTTACCCATGTGTTCAAGTATTCTATGTTTGAACCATCGTGTAGATAATCCAATGTACCTAGAATTACATCTAGGACAGCTAAAAATATACACAATATTTAAACATAATTCTGAGGGCAGGGGCATCCTCATTTTAAAGAAAGAGTTGATATTATAAGAGCTCACAAAAACAATGTTGAATTTAATTTGTGTGAATGAATGTTTATCTCACGTAATTGTTTACGGATGGTGAAGCTTATATGTCCAAGGTACGGTAACTTTATATACTTGGTTTCTTTGGGAGCAGTTTGGATTTTCGTGGGTGGACATAATTTGTTATCTAGGAATGATCTGAGAGGCTTGTGAAATACGTTGTCAGGATAGCCATTGTTATTGAAGTAATCAATCAAGAATTTCATTTCATTGTCAAACTGCATCCAGGTGGATGATCCAATGTATATATATACATATGTATATATATATATACATATATATATACATATATATGTATATGTATATATATTTATATATATATATATATATATATATATATATATATATATATATATATTTCTTTTTTTATTCATTTATATATATATATATATATATATATATATATATATATATATATATATATATATATATATATATATATATATATATATATATATATATATATATATTTGTATATATAATGTATATAGCTCCTGAATCAAACATATCATAATTATCATTAACTGAAATATCCAGTCATTTCGTCACTTAATCAAGCATAAATCTCCATTTTTACGATCTGATTAACTCTGTATATGCTTTATCATTTCACTCCTTGTTTCCTTTTGCGAATTGCTTCTCCGCCAAATCCCTTTATAAATCACCTGTTCTCTTTAATCTTTCAGATCATTCATAAAGCTCTCTCGGCTCAATATTTCACGTCAGCAGTGAATTTACTATCAATTTACTATCCAATCGTTTATTTAATATTTTGAACTTATAGTCTGTCTATTGCTTTATACGTATATTTAGTCGTGCGTCTATCTGTCTATCAATCTATCTCTCATGTCCGCATTCGTCAATCTATCTATCTATCATGTACGCACTTTTATTTATCTATCAGGTACGCATTCGTCTAGCTATCTATCTATCATGTAGGCATTCGTCTGTCTATTTATATATTAATCCACCTAAGCATTTGTCAACTCAGCCATCTACTCATGGAACTCCCATCTATTCATCTTTTCATCCATCCACAAATCCACTTACGAATCTTTCCACCTCAGGGTTTGTTTATCTATCAAGGCAGTTACATGTATATCATGTCCCGTGTGCATCCATCCACTCACAGGTTCTTCTCACATTATCCATCGATCTATCCTTTTTTAATCGATCATTTATGTATCTATCCACTTCTTCCGCAATCATCTATGCAACTCTTGTTTGCCAGGATATTCATCTAATCTATCCATCCATCTATCCCTCTATCCATCTAATCAAAAAGAACATCCATCCATCCATTCACCTAACATATATCTATTTATCTGCCACATTTTTATTCAGCATCTATTCATCCATCCATCTAGCCCCCCCAAAAAAAACATCCATCCATCTATCCATCTGACATTTATCCACTCAGTTTTTATCAATTCAAATACCATATATATATATTCAGCATCTATCCATCCTTCCATCTACCCTTCTAGTGCCATCCACTCACCCATCCATCCATACCATCACCAATCACTCCCTCCCTCCCTCCATCTCTCTCTCTATCTATCTATCTACGTACCTATCTACCTATGTGAGTATGTATGTATCTACCTAATCTATCTATCTATCTACCTATGTACCTATCTATCTACCTACCTACCTATTTATCTATCTATCTACGTACCTATCTACCTATGTAAGTATGTATGTATCTACCTAATATATCTACCTACGTACCTATCTATCTATCTACCTACCTATTTATCTATATATCTACGTACCTATCTACCTATGTAAGTATGTATGTATCTACCTAATCCATCTATCTACCTACCTACCTACCTTCCTACCTTCCTACCTTCCTACCTACCTACCTACCCATCTATCTATCTACCTATCTACCTACCTACCTACCTATCTACCTATCTACCTACCTAACTACCTATCTATCCACCTACCTACCTACCTACCTACCTACCTACCTACCTACCTACCTACCTACCTATCTACCTATCTACCTACCTACCCACCCACCCACCCACCCACCCCACCCACCAACCCACTTCCCACCCACCCACCCACTTCCCACCTCCCAGACATTCTAACTGCACTCGGCCTACCTACCTACCTACCTACCTATCCACCCACCCACTTTCCACTTCCCACCTCCTAGACATTCGAACTGCACTCGGCCGGAGAGCACACTTTAACTACACTTTAAAATCACACCAAGAGATCAGTTCCGTGTCTGGCAACATGGGAGGTACCGAGCAGAGCATGAGACTGCCCTTGCAACGATGCACGTCCGGGGAAGGAAAGTGCTATGCAACGTATGGGCTCCAGTGTGATCGAGCTCCTGCAAGTGCTTTGGTTGATGGGATATTGCAAATGGGAAGGGCTTTGCAACGCGGGTGAGTGTGCTTTCCCGGCGCCTACGGTGTGGAGGGAAGGTGGTCCTTGTTGGTCGGAGTTACGTCGGGGAGTTTTGTTTTTTTTGTTATTGTTTTTTATTGTTTTATCGTTTTTCTTTTGTGATTGGATTTTGTTCGATTTATTTATTTATTTATTTATTTATTTAT
>NC_091576.1:23812632-23815132 GCF_042767895.1 Penaeus vannamei
AAAGAAAAAGAAGAAGAAGAAAAGGAAGAAGAAGAGGAAGAAAAATGAAGAAGAAAAGAAGAGAAAGAGAAAGAATAGGAAAAGGAAGAGAAAGAGAAAGAAGAAGAAGAAGAATGAGAATAAGAAGAGGAAGAAAAAGAAGAAAAAGAAAAAGAAAAACGAAAAAAAAAGAGTTGAAGAAAGCCAAAGCGAGCAAGAGCAGCAGCCGACAATCAACCTAAGCCCGAACTCTCCAAAGCCGACCTTCTCTCGCACCGACACGAGGGCAGCCGAACCGAACAGATCCTCACGCGAAGTCATGAGATTCGGACGATGAGGCTGGGGGCAAAATAGCGCCATGTTGGATTCATCTTCTCGCGCTGTTCCTTTTACTTTTGCTTGTATTGGCCTTTTGTTGCTTCTCTTTTCTCTTTTATAGTTTTTTTTTTCTTTGGGTTTTAGAATGATTTTATAGTTTATTTTCTTGTTCTTGTTCTTTTTCTTGTTCTTATTCTACTTTTTCTTTTCCTTTTTCTTCTTTTCTTTTCTTTTCTTTTCTTTTCTTTTCTTTTCTTTTCTTTTCTTTTCTTTTCTTTTCTTTTCTTTTCTTTTCTTTTCTTTTCTTTTCTTTTCTTTTCTTTTTTTCTTTTTCTTTTTCTTTTTCTTCTTCTTCTTCCGAGTTTGCTTGGGTGTGAAATGCAGGGAAAAAGTAATGATTTGGAATAAGGAGACTTGTAGGGAGAGAGAAAGAGAAGGAGAAAGAAAAAGAGGAAGGTGAAAGGAAAGAGAAAGAAAGAAGAAGAAGAGGAAGAAAAAGAAAAAGAAAAAGAAAAACGAAAAAAAGAGTTGAAGAAAGCCAAAGCGAGCAAGAGCAGCAGCCGACAATCAACCGAAACCGAACTCTCAAAAGCCGACCTTCTCTCGCACCGACACGAGGGCAGCCGAACCGAACAGATCCTCACGCGAATTCATGAGATTCGGACGATGAGGCTGGGGGCAAAATAGCGCCATGTTGGATTAATCTTCTCGCGCTGTTCCTTTTACTTTTGCTTGTATTGGCCTTTTGTTGCTTCTCTTTTCTCTTTTATAGTTTATTTTTTCCTTTGGATATTAGAATAATTTTATAGTTTATTTTCTTGTTCTTGTTCTACTTTTCTTTTCTTTTTCTTTTTCTTTTTCTTTTTCTTTTTCTTTTTCTTTTTCTTTTTCTTTTTTTTTTTCTTTTTTTTTTTTTTTTTCTTTTTCTTTTTCTTTTTCTTTTTCTTTTTCTTTTTCTTTTTCTTTTTCTTTTTCTTTTTCTTTCTTTTTCTTTTTCTTTCTTTTTTTTTTTCTTTTTCTTTTTCTTTTCTTTCTTTTTCTTTTTCTTTTTCTTTTTTTTTTTTTTTTTTTTTTACTTTTTATTTTTCTTTTTCTTTTTCTTTTTATTTTTCTTTTTTTTCTTTTTCTTTCTTTTCTTTACTTTCCTTTTCTTTTCTTTTCTTTTCTTTTCTTTTATTTTGTTTTCTTTTCTTTTCTTTTCTTTTCTTTTCTTTTCTTTTCTTTTCTTTTCTTTTCTTTTCTTTTCTTTTCTTTTCTTTTTCTTTTTCTTTTTCTTTTTCTTTTTCTTTTTCTTTTTCTTTTCTTTTTCTTCTTCTTCTTCTTCTTCTTCTTCTTCTTCCGAGTTTGCTCGGGTATGAAATGCAGGGAAAAAGTAATGATTTGGAATAAGGAGAATTGCAGGGAGGGAGAAAGAGAAGGAGAAAGAAAAAGAGGAAGGTGAAAGGAAAGAGAAAGAGAAAGAAGAAGAAAAGAAGAAGAAAAGAAGAAAAGGAAGAAGAAGAAGAAAAAGAAGAGAAGGAAAAAGAAGAAGAAAAGAAGAAAAGGAAGAAAAATGAAGAAGAAAAGGAAGAAAAAGAGAAAGAATAGGAAAAGGAAGGTAAAGAGAAAGAAGAAGAAGAAGAATGAGAATAAGAAGAGGAAGAAGAAGAAAAAGAAAAAGAAGCAAAACGAAAAAAAGAGTTAAAGAAAGCCAAAGCGAGCAAGAGCAGCAGCCGACAATCAACCGAAGACCGAACTCTCAAAAGCCGACCTTCTCTCGCACCGACACGAGGGCAGCCGAACCGAACAGATCCTCACGCGAATTCATGAGATTCGGACGATGAGGCTGGGGGCAAAATAGCGCCATGTGGGATTAATCTTCTCGCGCTGTTCCTTTTACTTTTGCTTGTATTGGCCTTTTTGTTGCTTCTCTTTTCTCTTTTATAGTTCTTTTTTTTTGGGGGGGGATTTTAGAATAATTTTATAGTTTATTTTCTTGTTCTTGTTCTACTTTTCTTTTTCTTTTTCTTTTTCTTCTTCTTCTTTTTCTTCCGAGTTTGCTCGGGTATGAAATGCAGGGAAAAAGTAATGATTTGGAATAAGGAGAATTGTAGGGAGAGAGAAAGAGAAGGAGAAAGAAAAAGAGGAAGGTGAAAAGAAAGAGAAAGAGAAAGAAAGAAGAAGAAGAGAAAGAAAAAGAAAAAGAAAAAAAAGAAGAAGAAGA
>NC_091576.1:23830132-23832632 GCF_042767895.1 Penaeus vannamei
AATTTTTATTTTAATGTCTTTGTTTCTCTGTCTTTGGGTTTCTTTCTTACTTCTAGTATCTCTCTCGATGTCTCTATCTCTCTGCCTGCCTGCCTGTCTGTCTGTCTGTCTGTCTGTCTGTCTGTCTGTCTGTCTGTCTGTCTGTCTGTCTGTCTGTCTGTCTGTCTGTCTGTCTGTCTATCTGTCTCTCTCTCTCTCTCTCTTTCTCTCTCTCTCTCTCTCTCTCTCTCTCTCTCCTTCTCTATGTCTCTCTCTCCTTCTCTCTCTCTCTCTCCTTCTCTCTCTCTCTCTCTCTCTCTCTGTCTTTCTCTCTCTCTCTCTTCTCTCTCTCTCTCTCTCTTTCTCTCTCTTTCTCTCTCTCTCTCTCTCTCTCTCTCTCTCTCTCTCTCTCTCTCTCTCTCTCTCTCTCTCTCTCTCTCTCTCTCTTTATCTCCCACTGGAAAACAAATATATGTGTCTAAGTCATAGTTGCTACAATCTTCTATTCAAGTTAAATCTAAACAGCAAAAAAATAGCAAAATGATTTACAAAATATAATTTATTTACATCGCATTTTTAAATTTCACATGGCAGATGTATATACTCCAATTTCATTTATTAGCTTTCGTGAAAAAGAGGAGATTTTATTCGTCTTCCATAACTTTCATCTTCCTCATATTTCACATCTCTTCTCGTTTCGTATAAGTGAGGATTCGTAAACTTGTCTTCTTAAATGTAGTGAAAGATACTGCAAATAAATCTCAAAGATTAAACGTATATTTATAAAAAAAGAAAGAAAGGGAAAAAGAAGAAAGAAGAAAAGAAAAAAAGAAAAGAAAAAATATGTATATACATTTCATCATATTTATGATTAAACGTATATATAAAAGAAGAAAACAAGGGAAAAATGAAGAAAAAAAAAGAAAAGAAAAGAAAAAAAATGCATTTTCACCATATTTATTATCATTAATGTTTTCATCCCTGTTCTCAAAAGACGCCACAAATAATCACCTCGTAGATTCATAGAGGTCGTAGTTACGGTGACACAGCATGCAATTTCTTGACGTGAAAGCACAGGTGTTGTTATGACGTCATAAATATTGTGACAATAAATTTGCTTCCGCTTGGTTGCTTGTGAAAGAGCCAAAGCACACAGGCGTGTAAGTGTCTGGGCGTGCGTGTATTCTTGTGGATATGTATGCATGGGTCTGCATTTGCATGTGTTTGTATTTTGTGTTTAGGCTTTTCTGTTTTGGAATTTTCATTGCCATAGATGGGAATAGCGACAATAAAAATAATAATGATAAAAAATATCTAACTATAACAACAACGGCTGTAACATTTAGTGTTATCGTTATCATTAGTGTAATGACAATGATAATGATAATAATGGAATGAGGACAATCAAAGGAAGAGCAGAGAGAAAAGAAAACTATGAAGAATTAGTAAAAAAAAGAAACAAAGACGAAGACGAAGATATAAAAAATGAAAGGAGAAAGAAGAAAAAAACAAGAAAAATAAAGGAAAAAGAAGCAGAAATGAAGCAAAAGGAAGAAGCAGAAATGAAGCAAAAGGTAGAAGGAAAAAAAAATGAAAGAGAAAAAAAAATATGAAAAGAACAGAAGAAAGAGAAAGGAAACGAAATATTCCTCGACATTCTCACGCGGTTTAAAGGAAACCCCATAACACCAGAGGCTTCAGCTTAACCTATGAAACTGACAAAGAATCTAATTCAACAGTAACTGATAACAAACATTTTTTTATGACATTTTAGCAGCCGGTTTGTTAAATCTGTACGACCCCGACCCAATGGGTATTCAGTATACGGACAGATATATGTACAATAACAAAAGGCATATCTCTCAATCTAGATATGCATAACTACGGGGCAAACAGATAGATAAATCTCTGTCTATTGGATGGATAGATAAATGTGCATTTATTTCTGCGTGTATGGATGTCTGTAGATCTGAATACTCATTAGGTCGCGCCTCGTACAATTTCATCAAACTGGCCTTATTTCTGCAGTTCATCCATCATCTAGATATATATCTAGCATCTCAAATTGCAAAGGGAAAGATCAGAAGCTTTATTCATTTATTTTATTTTTTAAGTTATCATGATCATTATTATTATTATTATTATTATTATTATTATTATTATTATTATTATTATTATTATTATTATTATTATTATTATTATTATTATTATTATTATTATTATCATTAATTATTATTATTTTTTTTGTGTGTGTGTGTGTGGGGGGGGATATAATGATCTGTTGGTAGTATTATATAGATTTTTTATTTTTTGACACCGCTATCTTTCTGTTGACTTTTCTTTAACATTTTTTCATTGTTTTCGGGGCACCATGATGTTATGACTTGTCCTGAGTCGTTTTTATCGTCGGTTTTACCTAAACCCTCTATTTTTTAGTTTCTATATTTCACAATTTTTATGACATAGGAGATTCATCGTATGTACTCGCTCCCTCCCTCCCTCCCTTTCTTTCTTTCTTTCT
>NC_091576.1:23837632-23840132 GCF_042767895.1 Penaeus vannamei
GTCACGTAGGCCTCCGTCTATGCCCCTCCCCCTCCCCCTCCCCCTCTCTCTTCCCCCTTCCTCCCTCCACCCTCCCCCTTCCTCCTTCCAGCCCTCCCCTTCCTCCCTCCACCCCTCCCCCTTCCTCCCCTCCACCCCTCCCCCCTCCTTTCCTCCACCCTTCCAGCCCTCCCCTCCTCCTCCTTCCACCCTTCCACCCCTCCCCCACCTCCCCTCCACCCTCCCCCCCTCCCCCTTCCTCCCTCCACCCCTCACCCCTCCCTCCCTTCCTCCCTCCACCCCTCCCCCCTCTCCCCCCTTCCTCCCTCCACCCTTCCTCCTCACTTCTTATCCCTCGACCATCTCGCCACCTCTCCCCTCGCTCTCTATTCTTATTCCTTTCTCTCTTCCGGTGTGTCTCTTTGTCACTCGGGAAATCGGCGTGACTCGCCCAATCTCGGTTTCTAATTAGAGACCGGAAAGTCGTCTGGGGAGATTGGGTTTCTAATGTCGTTTGGTGGAAATGGGTTTCTCGGTTTGACTGGTGGTGTAAGTGTTTTGGAAGGGTCGATAAGTGTTCTGGTTTTTAAGTTCTTTGTTGGAATTGGTGTTCTGGTTTGATTGGTGTTGTAAGTGTTTTGGAAGGGTCGATAAATGTTCTGGTTTTTAAGTTCTTTGTTGGAATTGGTGTTCTGGTTTGACTGGTGTTGTAAGTGTTTTGGAAGTGTCTAAGTGTTCCGGTTTCTAATTTCTTTGTTATGTTAGTATGTAAGTTTCATGGTCTGGGTTTCTTGTTAAAAAAAAGAAAAGAAAAAAGAAAGAAAAAAAGGGCTTATAACATTCAAAGTTTCTTGGTTTGTGTATCTCTGTAAGTGTTTGACAGTATTTTTTTTTTTTTAGTTTTGTATTTATCGGGTTTTTGGTTTTATAATTTTATCATTCTGGATTTTCCTCTGTACAGGATATTTATCAGCTTTCTAGTTTTATAATTTCATCGTTCTGGATTTTCCTTTGTGTAGGGTATTTATCGGCTTTCTAGTTTTATAATTTCATCGTTCTGGATTTTCCTTTGTGTAGGGTATTTATCGGCTTTCTAGTTTTATAATTTCATCGTTCTGGATTTTCCTTTGTGTAGGGTATTTATCGGGTTTGTAGTTATATAATTTCATCGTTCTGGGTTTTCATTGTTCTGATTAAGTAGGTCTGTAGGTGTAGGGAGGTATTTAAGAAAGGTCTAAGACTTTCTTTGCAATTTCGTCTATAATGCGTTCTGTGCCATACTTAGAAGTTAATGCTGCTAATCAGAAAGAACATTTATGTCTTTATAGTCATTTTGATGATCATCTATTGTAACAGTATGATATGTTCAATATTGCAGGCAGTCTTGCTCATATGATCATAATATTCATACATTTGATATTTTTGACAGCAGTATGTCATCCCTACGTTTGTTGTTATTACATCAACTGTGAAAGTAAGCAGCGCCGTTAAATGTTTTCCGCATTGAAAATTGCATTAATAGAGATGACGGCTGAATTAACATTTGCTAATAAATCATAATGGGTCTTCGAATATTCTGTATCATTCCATTTCCGACGCGGAATTATCTTCAACAAATTGCGTTATGGTTGTCTGCGTCTCTAAGGACAATTTAAGACAATCCTCACGCGCGGGACACACTTCCGCTCCTGTCTTCAGAGTTCGGTTGCGTACAGAAAAATGGCAGCCGAAGACGTTTTCGTGGGGAGTCAGAGACAAATGTGCGGAATCAAGGATGAATATAGCTACACGTCAGCAATGAGAAGTGGCAATTGCAGAATCCTTCTTTTTTGCCAAACGTTAACAGATCGTTCTAAACGTTTTTGCTGCAATGTTCAATTCGGAAACTATATATGCTCGCGCCTTCCCAGCTGATGCATTGACAACAGACGTAAGAACTCCACATTAATGTCACATTCATCAGAATTGCAATATTATTCTCATAATTAAAGCGTTAATTAAAATATTCATATTACCATACTGTTACGACGAATTATCACCACAGGTCCATAACAATGTACAGTGGCTCCTCGACTTACGACGGAGATCCGTTCCTACGATGGCGTCGTAACCCGAATTTTGACGTAAGACGGAACACACCTAAATTCAGTACATGTGCGTACGTACATAAACACCGGTCATTCACATATACCAATGCAGTATGTATACATGCATTAAAGTCATAATCTAAAACATAACAAGACACTTCTACGACGTACATGAAAACAGCTAAGGCTAACAAACAACAAATGAAAGACAAATGACATGATTTCTAGCGTCGTATCCTCGAAACATCGTAAGTTGAGACCGTCGTAAACCGAGAACCCCCTTTAAGCGTTTGTTGTAATTAGCAGCGTTAACTTTAACACGTTACACACATGAAATCGCCAAAAACAGTCTCAGACCTTTGGCGAATACAGGTTTTCTGTTGTAGATATATTCGTTTTTTAACATTGACTTCTGTTCAGGGATTAAATCAATC
>NC_091576.1:23860132-23862632 GCF_042767895.1 Penaeus vannamei
GTCTCATTCCAAGGAGAAAAAGAAAGAGAAAGAGAGAAAAACTTTCCCCCAAACAAACCACCATTCTAAAAGAGCTTTGAAAGTTAAGTGCAAATCTGCCGGGCTGTCGGATCCACGGCCAAGCAATGACACATACAAACAAGAACCATTGTAAGGCCCCCCTGTGTCTATTCTTTTCCTTCTCTTCCCCTTGCTTTTGTTTTCTTTCCCCCCCTCCTTGTCTCCTTGCTCTTTCCTGATTTCCTTTCCTTTCCCGTCTGCTTTCTTGCTGTGCTTCCTCCTCCTCATCCCCTTTCCTGCCCATTTTTCTCTTCTCAGTCTCCTACTTCATTTTCCTTCTCTGTCTCCTTCCTTCCTTCACTCTACCCTCTCCTTGTTCCTTTCTTCGCCCCCTAACCCAGTCTCCTTCTCCCTCCCTATGTCCTCCTCTGCCTCCCACCCTTCCCTGTGCTCCCTCACCCCCTCCTCGGCCCTCCCCCCCCTTCCCCTCCCCTTTCTCGGCACACTCCTACCCCCTCCCCCCCGCTTTCTCGGCCCTCCCTCCCTCTCCCCCCATTCTCGGCCCACCCCTCCCTCCCCCTCATCGGCCCTCCCTCCCCTCCCCATTCTCGACCCTCCCTCCCCCCCTCCCCCACCCCCTGTTCCTATCTCACTCCCCTTCCTCGAAAGCGTCGGCTCTCGAGATAAAGAGTAGCTCCTATCGTCTTTTATTTCTTTGTTTTATGTTTACCAAAGTTTGTTGTTTACATTTTTTTTTATCATGGCTCGTTTTGGAGTTTTATGGTTATGGAATAAGGATGGGCGCGGAGACGAACAAAGTTTGAAGATAGATAAATAAAGCACAAGCAAACATATACGAAATATAATGGAATACAAACACGCACATAAAAGCAACCGCATGCATTTGTATGTATACATGAGTATACATAAACTGAAACACTGCCACACTGGGCATTGACGTTTCAGCCCGTCAATGTGTCTTCTTTGGGCGATATAAAACCCCTATAGTGTTTAATTTTGCTGTGTATTTCTTTTTTATCTGTCTGTCTCTCTGTGTATCTATGTGTCTATCCAATGACAAACAGGTAGTGTAATTAATGAATCCCCCTACATATAAATACATAGATAGGTGGATAGATGCATGCAGAGATAGATAGATGGACAGACAGACAGACAGACAGACAGACAGACAGACAGACAAATAGATAGATAGAAATAGATAAATGAATGAATAGATATATAGATGGATAGATAGATAGATGAATAGTTAGACAGATAGATAGATGAATAGATAGATAGATAGATAAATTAATAGATAGATAGATAGATAAATAGATGAATAGATAGGTTAATGAAAGAATAAATATATATATTTAGTTTACTTTTTGTTTTGTGTTTTTGAGAGTATATCACTGTACTTACACATGTCCGTATTGACGCACTTGTTTCAATACGTACACACACGACCCAGTTTACACTAACCTCCATCGTTTGATCACCCGAGTGAGAGACCGATCGAAAGACAAATACACATGATTTATCAGTTAATACAAGAAATATATAGGCAATAGAGAAAGACAGATGGATAAAAGGGGCGAGAGGTAGACAAATAGACAGAGCAATGTCCGCCAATACGAAAGGACGACAGGTCATTATTGGTCCATAAGTTACAGCGAAGTCAAGAACAATGGGTTGGGACGAGTGACACGAGTGACTGGGGATTCTGGGTACGGGAAGGGATGCGGGGAAATAGATAAGTTGATAGATAGAGAGATTGATAACTCGCATACACACACACGAAATAATACCACAGGGAAAGAAAGAAAATCCAGGAAAAAGAAGAAAGAAAAAAAAGGAAAAAGATAAAGATAAAAAAAAGGAAAAAGAAAAAAAAGAAAAAGAAAAAAGAAAAATAGAAGAAAAAAAAGAAAAAAGAAAAGAGGTAAAATAATAAGAAAAAAACAAAAACACCAACAGAAAAAAACCCTGAAAAAACGGGGACAAGACACGCCAAAAAAAAAAAAATAATAATAATAATAAAAAATAATAATAAAAATAAAGAAGAGAATAATGGCATAATATGATAATCCGTTTCCCATTCGGTCTTTTCTCGCCGCAAGGTCGTCGAGATTAGGTCACGACAACAGACTGACCTTTCGTTCTACCCGCCTTCTCATCCTTTTAGCGGCTAGGCTTTTTCGATAAGGATAAGGCGAGGGTAGAGAGGGGTTAGTCCTTGGGGGTAAAAGGAGTTTTTTTTTTTGGTTTGATTTCGTATGGAAGTGTTTGTTTGTTTACATTTTGTTTGCACGTGTTTTTTTTTTAATTTCGTTTGTGTTTGTTTGTTTGTTTGTTTAAATTTTGTTTACACGTTTTTTTATTTCGTTTAAAAGTGTTTGTTTGTTTACATTTTGTTTGTTCGTATTTGTTTGTACCTTTGTTTGTTTGAATCTTTCTGGTTTTCCTTTAGAGAGGGGTTGGTCCTCGGGGGTAAAAGGAG
>NC_091576.1:23870132-23890132 GCF_042767895.1 Penaeus vannamei
AGGGCAGGGAGAAGAGGGCACAGAGGGTACCAATAACACAGGGGCAGTACCCAGGGACTTATTTTTCTTAAAGATGACAGAAGCACGAACAGGTTGTCTCTCGGATCCAGGACAAGGCACCGTCATCAGAAAGGAATTAATTACTTGGTGAGAAGGAGGAGATGGGGATATGATGATAACTGATGGAGATAGGAGAGCTGGTGATGAGGGATAAACATAACGTTTTTTTTTCTTTCTTACTTGGCTTAATGACATAATAATGGAGGGGAATCTGGAACGGGGAAGGGAATGGTGAGATTAATGATAAATTAATTGATAAATGAATAAATAAGCTGACAGATAAGGATAAAAATTATATGAGTAAAAGGAATAACTAAAATATGAGGAAAATTAAACAGAAAACAACAGCAAAAGAGTAAGATGAAAACAACCGAATAATTGACGAAAAAAATAGTGAAACTGATAGCATCAATTGATAATGCACTGATATTATCATTATCGTTAATGTTATTGTTATTATTATCACCGTTAAAGCAGGAAGGGTGACCAGGAAGATTAGTCCGGAGGATTAGTTCCAATCCTGCCCAAGGTTGGAGGTTAGGAAAGGCATCATTATTATCATTATTATTATCAATATCATTCTATTACTATTATTAGCAGAAGTATGAATATTATTTTTATCATTATTATGATTGTTATCATTATTATCATTTTTTACAGTCGTAATTATCATCATTACTATTATTAGTATTAGTAGTAGTATTATCATCACTAATATTATTATTAGTGATGATAGTAGTAGTAGTAATAGTAACAGTAGTAGTAGTAGTAAAGGTAATAGAAGAATTATTATGATAGTAATCATTCTTGCCCCTAATATGACTGTCATTATTATTTAAAGATTGATTATCAATTTCATTACCGTTAGATTCATCCTTATCTCAGGCATAATAAAAAAAAATCATCATCATTAATAAAGTTACTGTAAATTCGCCCAAGAACTTTTTTTCCTACCATTAATGTTGTATAAATTAGCGTCTGGGTGATCATTAAAAGTTATCTAACGGCTGTATGATCAGTTATTAAAAGTAGTTATCGCACTTCTAAGTAGTTATAGTAGGTTTATTCCCTGGTTCTCGTAGTTATGCAATGTTGTTAAAGTATTTAGAGTATGACACGAAGGCAGGAGGATGACAACAGTGAATAATAATGATGTTTAGTACAAATTACTGAAGGATCAATTTCTTGTGATGACCGAGTCTTCTGTATTCTAACTGATGAAGTTGTTTTTTTCTTGTAAATATCTCAATTTCTATTATTTGGTTCAAGAAGCTTTGATGTATTTGATACTTGTAATTGGGGATTTTAGGACGGACTTGTTTCATTTGTATACAAGTAAACGTACACACACACACACACATGTATATATATATATATGTGTGTGTGTGTGTGTGTGTGTGTGTGTGTGTGTGTGTGTGTGTGTGTGTGTGTGTGTGTGTGTGTGTGTGTGTGTGTGTGTGTGTGTGTGTGTGCCTGTATATATGTATGTACACACACACACACACACGCATACCTCCCCCCCCCCCACACACACACACGCACACCAGCCCCCTGACATTAAAGCGTTGCCAGTGAGGTCAGGGTTGTTAAGGTCAGCCAGAGAGTGGGCGAGCGTTGCCAACTTCATCTTGTTACGTAAACTTGGTCCCAAACTTTGCTTACCGAGCGTTGTAGGGGGAGTGTCCTCGTTCCGGTGTGGCGGGAGGGGCGTGGAAATTGCTTTTGCGGCGGTGGGCGGAGCTTAATCTTGGAGGGATGGAACTATTAAAGATTTTTTTTTTTTTTACGAAGAAAAATTCTCTCTCTCTCTCTCTCTCTCTCTCTCTCTCTCTCTCTCTCTCTCTCTCTCTCTCTCTCTCTCTCTCTCTCTCTCTCTCTCTCTCTCTCTTTCTCTCTTTCTCTCTCTCTCTCTCTCTCTCTCTCTCTCTCTCTCTCTCTCTCTCTCTCTCTCTCTCTCTCTCTCTCTCTCTCTCTCCCTCTCTCTCCCCATATATATATATATATATATATATATATATATATATATATATATATATATATATATATATATATATATATATATATATAAAAGGATTACGTGATTTAATTTTTTTCTTCTTCTATTCTTTTTCATTACTCGTTTTTCCTCTGTTATCTTCCTTTCCTTTTCTTTCCTCCATTTGTTTTGTATCCATTCTTTTGCACACATCCTTTCGTTTTCTCCTGTTTTTTTTTTTTTTTTTTTTTTTTATCCAAGGATTTCTCCATTTCTCTCTTCCCTCGTCGCTCGATCCCTCCCATATTCTCCTCGTCCTTCTTCTGTTTCCTCTCACATTTCTTTTCCTTTTCTTCTTCCTCCTCCTCCGCCCCCTCCTTCCCTTTCTTTTCTGATTTCTCTTCTTTCTCTTCCTTCTCCTCCTCCTCTTTCCCTACTCCCCCCTCCTTTTCCTCCTTCTTTTCATTTCCCACATCTTTTCTCTATATTCTTACATCTTTTACCTATCCTATTTCTCCTCTTCTTTCTCTTTCTCCTCCTCCTCTTCTTTTTCTCCCCTGATTTTCCTCCTCCTCCTCTTCCTCTTCCCATCCTCCTCCTTCTTATTTCCCCACCTCCTGCGCCCCTCATTTATACCTTGCTGAGTCGGCACATATAAGATCGGGGGAGAGGGTAAAGAGAGGGGGAGAGGAGAGGGGGGAGGGAGGGGGATGAGAGGGAGAGAGGGGAGAAAGGGGGAGAGAGGGGGAGAGGGAGAGAGAGGAGGAGAGGGTGAGGAGAGGGGAGAGGGGAGGGGAGGGGGATGAGAGGCAGAGGAGAGGGGAAAGAGAGGGGGGAGAGAGTAGGAAAGGGAGAGGGAGAGGAGAGGGGAGGTGAGGTGGATGAGAGGCAGAGGAGAGGGGAGAGGAAGGGGGGGAGTGTAGCAAAGGGAGAGGGTGGGGGGGGGGGGGAGGCAGAGCGAGAGGAATAAGTGGAACAGACTGCGAGTAAATGAGAGGCATGGAGTAGGCACTAGAAAAGAACGATGAAAATGAGAGCATATAAGAAATGGATATAAAGAAAGGAAGTGATAGGTATAACGCACGTGGGGAAAAAAATGTTTAAAAAAAGGAAGGAAAATAGCATAATGCAAAGAAAGATGGAAAGATAGACAGAGAGAGGAATAGACAGAGAACGAGTGATAGAGAAAGAGAAAGAAACAGAGGGACAAATAGACACAGGCAGACAGAAAAGAGAAAGAGAGAGACAGACGAAAACCAACAGAGAAACAATAAGAAAGAAAGGTACAATAACTCAAATAGAGAAAGAAGGGATGAGCATAGAAAATAAAGATACTGTAGATAGACAAAGAGTGATAAAAGAAGAGAAAGTAAATAGAGAGATAGATGGAAAAAGAGAGAGAGAGAGTGTTAGATTAACGGATTTATATGAATATTTTGTGAAGAGATAGATATAAATGAAAAAAAGAGATTAAAGATAGAAAAAGAGTAATTGATTGAGAAAGAAATAAAAAAGAGAGACGGTAAAAAAGCAAAAGAAGGAGATAGGGAAAGAGAAAAAGATAAAGAAAGAGCAACTGATAGAGAAATAAATAAAAAAAGAGAGACAGTTGGTAAAAAAAGGTAAAGAAGGGGATAGAGAAAAAAAGAGAAAGAGCAATTGATAGAGAAAGAAATAAAAAAGATAGACAGTGAGCAAAAAAAGAAAGAAGGGGATAGAGAAAGAGAAAAAGAAAAAGAAAAAGCAATTGATAGACAAAGAAATAAAAAAGAGAGACAGTTGGTAAAAAGGGAAAGAAGGGGATAGAGAGAAATAAAAAAGAAAAAGAAAATCGCATGAAATTATAAGGAAGTAAAATGCTGCAGTTTTATCGAAATGATTCATAAAGATAAAACAAGGACATAAAGAAAAGAACACAAGAAGAAGAAGAAGAAGAGAAGAAGAAGAAGAAGAAGAAAATCCATAATAAACTCCCTCTAAAAATAGACAAAGAGAAAGACGCGGAGGAAATATAAGAAAACAAAGGAAGAAGAGAACCAGGAGAAATATGAGAGAAAGAAAGTGTCGACGAAGGAGTCCAGTGGAGAAAAATTCAAGAGATATATTTTTTTTGGCACCGAGAATTGGCACCCTGGTTTGGCACCCTCAGCGCCCGGCGGGCCATTCCGAACTGCCACCTGGCATTCGTTTTTGCCCTTAACCTGCGCGCACGGAATCGGGAATTGGGAAGGAGAGAGAGAGAGAGGGGGGGGGGGGGGAGGGAGGGAGAGAGAAAGAGAGGGAGAGAGATAGTAGGAGGGAGGGAGGGAGGGAAGGAGAGAGATAATGGGAGGAAGGGAGGGAGGGAGAGAGAAAGATAGGGGGAGAGGGAGGGAGGGAGGGAGAGAGAAAGATAGGGGGAGATGGGGGAGGGAGGGAGAGAGAGAGATAGGGAGAGGGAGGGAGGGCAGGAGGGAGGGCAGGAGGGAGGGAGAGAGAGAAAGAAGGGAGGAGAGCAAAGGAGAGAGAGAGAGAGAAGGAAAGAGAGTAAAGGAGAGAGAGAGAGAGAAGGGAGGAGAGCAAAAGAGAGATGGAACAGTAAAGGCAGAAAGGAAAAAGGTAACAGAAAGAGAGACGGAGAATGGCAGAAGGATGGGAGGTAGAGAAGAAGGATAAGAGGAAAGTAAAGAGATAGAGGGAGGTAGAAGTGAGGGAAGCGGGGAGGAGACAGGGTGAGGGTGTGTGTGTGTGTGTATATATATATATATATATATACATATATATATATATATATATATATAGATATATATATATATATATATATATATATATATATATATATATATTATACTCAAGGATTAATGCTATCATCTCTTGTTTGATTTCAGAATATGCATACACACACGCATGCACACATACGCGCGTGCACACACACACACACACACACACACACACACACACACACACACACACACACACACACACACACACACACACACACACACACACACACACACACACACACACACACACACACACACACACACACACACACACACACATTTATAAATATGTTAATAAAGAGAGAGGGAAAGAGAGAGAGAGAGAGAGAGAGAGAGAGCGAGAGAGCGAGAGAGCGAGAGAGCGAGAGAGCGAGAGAGCGAGAGAGCGAGAGAGCGAGAGAGCGAGAGAGCGAGAGAGCGAGAGAGCGAGAGAGCGAGAGAGCGAGAGAGCGAGAGAGCGAGAGAGCGAGAGAGCGAGAGAGCGAGAGAGCGAGAGAGCGAGAGAGCGAGAGAGCGAGAGAGCGAGAGAGCGAGAGAGCGAGAGAGCGAGAGAGCGAGAGAGCGAGAGAGAGAGCGAGAGCAAAAGAAAGCGAGAGAGAGCGAGAGAGAGAGCGAACAAAAGACAAACAAACAAACAAAAAAAGAAAACGAGAGAGGATACAAACGGTAGATAGAACGGGAGAGATAATGGGGGAGAGAGCGCTGAAAAAAAAAGATGACGATTCCTATTTTTCTATTACAACTTGCGCTTAAATCGAGCCTTCAACGAGCATCATTAACAGACATCACGTATTCTGTAAACCATCAAAAGTGATGTAACTCTCCCTGTATAATTTATCAGTGGCAGCGAGAGAAGTGATTCGTCCGAAATTCAGTAGGTTTTCCTAGAAATTTGAAATCACAAAATTGATTCTGAAAATTGCATCTAATCCTACTGACACACGATGCTATGCAATAACATAATTAGAATATATATCTATAAAATGCATCGCATGCATCTTAATGAATAAATAAATAAATAAATAGAAAAAAATATCTATATCTATATCTATATCTATATATCTATATCTATATCTATATCTATATCTATATCTATATCTATATCTATATCTATATCTATATCTATATCTATATCTATATCTATATCTATATCTATATCTATATCTATATCTATATCTATATCTATATCTATATCTATATCTATATCTATATCTATATCTATATCTATATCTATATCTATATCTATATCTATATCTATATCTATATCTATATCTATATCTATATCTATATATAATGTTCTGGTCCCTCTAGCCACATAGAACCACTGTACCGCATGTGAAAAGCCCAAGTTGTTTTTCCTCTCCCAGCTGAAACTCTCTCTCCATCGTCACGGGGGGAGTTTACAGCCCTGTGGAACAACCCACATGTCTGGGCACTCAATGTGTTTGTTCCATCACCTCCTTGGTTTGCGATAGTGTCTTCCTGGCCCATAAACGTGGGGTTCTATCGACACCCCATCTCGGCGGAGGTTTGTGCTGTGCGGTGGACAGGAACTTGTCTTTTAAGGTATTGGGGAGGAAGTGGCAGAGGGAGGGATGAGTGGAGAAAGAAATGGAGAAAGAAAGAAAGGAAGGGAGAGAGAGAGAGAGAGAGAGAGAGAGAGAGAGAGGGAGAGGGAGAGAGAGAGAGAGAGAGAGAGAGAGAGAGAGAGAGAGAGAGAGACTTTGAGAGAGAGAGAGAGAGAGAGAGAGACTTTGAGAGAGAGAGAGAGAGAGAGAGAGACTTTGAGAGAGAGACTTTGAGAGAGAGACTTTGAGAGAGAGACTTTGAGAGAGAGACTTTGAGAGAGAGACTTTGAGAGAGAGACTTTGAGAGAGAGACTTTGAGAGAGAGACTTTGAGAGAGAGAGAGAGAGAGAGAGAGAGAGAGAGAGAGAGAGAGAGAGAGAGAGAGAGAGAGAGAGAGAGAGAGAGAGAGAGAGAGAGAGAGAGAGAGAGAGAGAGAGAAAGAGAGAGAGAGAGAGGGGTGGATGTATATATAGATAGATGGATGATAGCTAGGTAGCTAGATAGGTAGATAAATAGAGAGACAGAGAGAGGAGATAGATAGATAGATGGATAAATATATACTCAGATATATAGATAGAGAGGGAGAGAGAGACAGGTAGTAAATAATCAGATGAAGAGAGAGAAAGAGAAAGCGAAAGAAACAACAAAAGAGAGAATGAAATAACGAAAAGGAAAAGGTAAGAATGAAAGGAAAGTCTATTGAGAAAAAAGAAAAGAAAACATTAAACAAAAAGGCGAGACACAGAGGCAGCGACAAAATGGAAAATAAATAAGAAAGAAAGAATAAGGAAAGCCTGAGAACAAACAGTATACTTTATTATACTATTTCACTGTTAAGAGAAGAAAAAAATATATATGTACATTCATTCTTTTAAAAGCTCCTCAAGGTGACCGTGCTTGTCCAAGTGCGAGCATTTTAGTAAGTGGTATGCGTAAGTGGATGCATTTTACTGCGGGGGTGGGGGGGGGGGGGAGGGGAACTGAGGGAGGGGAGGGGAGGAGGAGAGATGAGGAGAGGGGGGCGTGAGAAGGGGGGGAGAGGAGGGAAGGAGAGGGGGGGGAGGAAAGGAGGAAAGAAGGGAAGGAGGGGAGGGAGGGATGAAAGAGAGGGGTTGCGAGGGGGGGGGGGAGGAAGAGAGATGAGAAGAAGGGGGCGTGAGAAGGGGGGAGATGAGGGAAGGACGGGGGTGGGAGGAAAGGAGGGGAGGAAGGGATGAAAGAAGGAAGGGTTAGGGTGAGGGAGGGGGAGATGGGTGAGGGAGAGGGGGAGAGGAAGAGGAAGAGGAAGGGAGGGGGAAAGGAATGGAATGAAGGAGGAAAGGAAGGGGGAAGAGGGGAAGGAATAGATAAAGGGAATGGAGTGAGGGGGATAAAAGGAGGGTGAGAGGAAGGAATGGAGGAGCAAAACAGGGGGGAAAGAAGGGAGGGGAAAGGAAGGGGGGGGGGGGTGGCGAGCAGTAAATCTGAGGCAGACATCCGAGCTAACAGGAACTTCCATCCCGCTTATCTGCGTTGGATTCAAGGATTTTAAGCTCCCCCTTCTCCCGATTCCGTTCAAGGCGTTTAAAAAGGAAGGGTGGGAGCTGGGAGGAAGGGAGGGGAAGGGAGGAGGATCAGGGGGGGGGATTAGGGGGGAGGTAAGGGGGGCAGGGAGAAGGGAGGGGGAGGCAGAGGAAGGGAGGGGATCAGGGGGGGGGGGTAGGGGGAGGAAGGGGGAAAGGGAGAGGAAGGGGGAAAGGGAGAGGAAGGGAGGGGATCAGTGGGGGAGGTAAGGGGAGGCAGGGGGAAGGGAGAGGAAGGTTGGGGGCCAGGGGGGAGGCAGGGAGAGGGGAGGGGAAGTAGGAGGTTGGAATAAGGGTTAGGGAAGAGAAGGTTCTGGAAGAAGGGAGGGGGCGAGGGGAGGGGGGTGAGTAGAGGCAGGGGGGGGGGCATGAAAGGGGAAGGGAAGGGAGGAGACACTTCCAGTCCTTTCCCTTGCTCTTTTCCTTCTTTTTTTTCTTTCTGGAGGGGAGGAGAAGAAGGGAGTAGGACGGGAGGCAAGGGAGGGACGGGTGGAGGAGAAGGGAGGAAGGGAGGAGAAGAGAGGAGGGGAGGTAAGGGTATGAGGAGAAGGGAGGAGTTGAGAGGAGAGGAGGGGAGGAGAAGAGAGGAAGGAAGGAGAAGGGATGAAGAGAAGAGAGGAGGGGAGGAGAAGAGGCGAGGAAGGGAAGGGAGGAGGGAAGAGGAGGAGGGAGGCGAGGAAGGGAGGAGACGTAGGGGAAAGGAAGGGAAGGTGCGTAGAGACGAGAAGAAGGAAATGGAGATAAGGAAGGCAAGGACGGCTGGAAAAGAAGGGGGGAGGGGGCGAAGAGGGGAAGTAAGCAGGAAGGAAGAGAGGGGATGCGGGAATAAGGGAAGGAGGAACGAAAGGAGTGGAGGAGGAAAGAAGAGAGTGGAAAGCAGGTATGGAGGAGGAAAAGGTGAGGTACGGGAGAGGAAATGGGCAAGGAGAAAATAATGATAATAATGATAAAAACAATAAATATAATGATAATGAGTGATAATAACACTGGCAATGACGATGATAGTGGTGATGAGGATGATTGAGAGTAGACAAAAGCGTAAATAAAAGCGTAAACAAGAGAGTAAACAAAAGGATAAACAAGAGAGTAAACAAAAGGATAAACAAAAGCGTAAACAAAACCGTAAACAAAAGCGTAAACAAAAGAATAAGTAAAAGAGTAGGCAAATAAAGGAAATAAGAGAGTAAGCAATAGCGCAAGCAAAAAATGCAAAAGCAAATACGGAAGGGAAAATGAAAAAAAAAAAAAAAAAATCGAGAATGTTGCATTATATTGCTCTCCCGCCCTTCCTCCCCTCGCGCAATCTCCCTCTCTCGTGTCTCTCTTTCAACACTCTTGCAATAAAACCGGGAAGAGATGAAAAGCTGAATGCAGGAGGGAAGTGGGTTAATTCACTGATAAATGAAGAAAATGAAAGTAAAGGCTTTGAAAAGTAAAGTAATAAATGAGGCAATACATAAATATATAAATATATATATATATATATATATATATATATATATATATATATATATATATATATATATATATATATATATATATATATATATATATATATATATATATATATATATATATATATATATATATGATGAATATGAAATTTATTCATACGCATATTTGTGCACATATGTATACATACATATATGTGAGTTTGTCTGTGTGTGTGTGTGTGTGTGTGTGTGTGTGTGTGTGTGTGTGTGTGTGTGTGTGTGTGTGTGTGTGTGTGTGTGTGTGTGTGTGTCTGTGTGTGATTGTGTGTGTGATTCTGTGTATGTGTGTGTGTGTGTGTGTGTTTGCCTATGTGTGTGTGTGTGTGTTTGCCTATGCGTATTTTTCTTTGTTTATTTTTGTTTATATGTGTATGAGCCTTTGCAACCACGCGTGTGTTTAACATTTATATATATCGTGTATGCCCATAAAAAAATCTAGCGTTAAGTTCACAGTCGCTATAATCATTCACATGCATAAAAAGAGAGTGACCTAGCAGTAAAAGAACCAGTGGATAAAATATAAACAAAGTTCGAATTAGTAAAAGACATAAAGTTGAGTCAAATAAAATATCCGCATTTTTTTCCAGAAAATTCTTCAAACGGAATCGTCCCCAAATTTGGGTCGAAAAAATATTGCTAAAACAACGGACCCCGGACTCATTTTCTCTTCATTATCTTCTCTAACTTTCCCCCCTCACTTCTCTGGTTCCTTTTTTATTATTTTTTTCTCCCTCTCATCTCCTCCTTTTCTCCTTGTCTCTGTACTCGCTCTCTGTCTCTCTCTCTTTTTCTCTTACTGCCTTTCTTTATATAAGTTTCGGAGTTAATCTCTCTCTGTCTTTTCTCCTTCCTTCGTTTTGTTTATTTTTCTTTTGTTTTCTCCCTTCCTTTTTTGTAATATTCCCTGCATTCTTTTTTACGTTCTTACACAATTCTTCGACTTTTGAGAATATATATTTGATTTTTTTCTCTCGTTTTTTTATAGTGATTCTTGCTTATTAATTCCATCAGTATATGAATAAATTTGATAATTTAGATTCTACTCTCTTAATCCTCATTATTTATACTCTTATTCCCTTTTCTCATTCTTCCTTTCTCATTCGTCTTCCTTCTTATCACGGATTTTCTCCCATTATCTTGCATCATTGTCACATGATAACTCTTCTCACGTAAACTCCTCTATTTTTTTCATTTTCTCTTAAATTCTTATGTCCCAAAAAACGTAATAGTGTGGCTTTGAATTTTAATCTTTAAACATGAACATTAGCTCCACTTTCTCGCCGTCAATCGCAGTCTTTGGCGGTCTCAAAAATAACTGGAATCAGTAAAAGCATTAATTTCCTTTCCATTTCCTTGTTATTTTTCCTTCTTTTGTTTCTTCTTCTACTATTTTTTTTGTTTTTTTTTTTTGCTTAGTTTGGTCCTTTTATGACTCGTTGGTAATATTTATATATTATATTTTTGTTCTTTATTTACCACCGTGGCTACATGTAAGGCCGTGGTAAGCTGTGGTACATCTAGAGCATGTTCTTAGCATTACATAATAGTATTACATCTTGACTATAACATTATCATAATATGTACTTTGTAAGTGAAACATGGCAGCGGAAGTCCGTAGAATTTTTCCAGTGTGAAGTAAGTGCATGAACTCGTATTCCCCCCCCACATTTTGTCTCCAAACTTTTCTTTCTTTCTTTCTTTTTTTAAAATAAAGAATCTTTGTATCCAAATAGGACTGGAAGGAGGATAAGATTGAGAGGAGAAGAAAGATAGTGAGGAAACACGGAATTCAGATAGGGAATACATACATACATACGCAAGATCAGACACACGCAAAACGATCGATACATAAATTGGTAGACTAATAGATAGATAAATGAATAGGTAGATAGATAAAGCATACAGATAAATAAATTTAAAAAATGAAAAGAAAATCATACACAGAAGGATACATAAACTTATAAAAACATGAAAAAAGAAAGAAAGAAAGAAAAAAAAACGAGAAAGATAGAGACTAGGGAGAAAAACCCTTCCCCCAAAAAGCCGAGCAGCTTTAAATCGCAGATGACTTTAGTGGTTAAGATTTAGGGTCAGAGGATCCACAGGCGATTTAAGCAGCGGCCGAAGCGGTAGAGGCAGCGGGAGGTCGCCTGAGTAGAAGCGGGAAATATTCATGAGAAAGTCGTCCCGGCGATCGTCTGAGAGATATAGCTTACCAATTTATATGTATATATATATATATATATATATATATATATATATATATATATATATATATATATATATATATATATGTATGTATGTATTGGGTGTGTGTTTTAAGTATATTCCATATCAATATATTTATATATGCATTTCATTTTCATCTAATTTCATCTAATCTTTCCTGTCGTTTAGTACTATTGATCCTGTTTGTTTGTTTGTTTATTTTCCTTTGATGTTTGTTTGTTTTTATTATATTTAACAGTAATTCTAATAGATGGCGTTGATATTTCATCAATTAACACGTTTCCTGTTGTTTTTATTTCTCTGTATAAACATATTGGATTTCAATGTTTATTTAGAGGTTACATCTCTGCGAACAATAATATCAGTATTATTTCCCCCCCCCCTCCCTATAATAACCGAATAAAAAAAAAATATATATATATATATATATCTTCCTCTCATTCAATTCATTCAAAATGGCAGCTTCATTTTCGAATTTTCACGATGAGATTATTATTAGTTTGGGAACTTGCATCTAATCCCTTCATATAAACTTCATACATCTTCAGATATAAAATGTAAGAACGTTTGGAGATCGCTTGGGACGGAATGAGGGTGAGGGTGAGGGTGAGAGTGAGGGTGAGGGTGAGAGTGAGGGTGAGAGTGAGGGTGAGGGTGAGGGTGAGGGTAAGGGTGAGAGTGAGGGTGAGAGTGAGAGTGAGGGTGAGAGTGAGGGTGAGAGTGAGGGTGAGGGTGAGAGTGAGGGTGAGGGTGAGGGTGAGGGTAAGGGTGAGAGTGAGGGTGAGAGTGAGAGTGAGGATGAGAGTGAGGGTGAGAGTGAGGGTGAGGGTGAGAGTGAGGGTGAGGATGAGGGTAAGAGTGAGGGTGAGGATGAGGGTAAGGGTGAGGGTGAGGATGAGGGTAAGAGTGAGGGTGAGGGTAAGAGTGAGGGTGAGGGTAAGAGTGAGGGTGAGGGTAAGAGTGAGGGTGAGGGTGAGGGTGAGGGTGAGGGTGAGAGTGAGAGTGAGGGTGAGAGTGAGGGTGAGGGTAAGGGTGAGAGGGAGGGTGAGAGTGTGAGTGAGGGTGAGGGTGAGAGTGAGGGTGAGGGTGAGAGTGAGGGTGAGAGTGAGGGTGAGAGTGAGGGTGAGGGTGAGAGTGAGGGTGAGAGTGAGAGTGAGGGTGAGAGTGAGAGTGAGAGTGTGGGTGAGGGTGAGAGTAAGGGTGAGAGTAAGGGTGAGAGTAAGGGTGAGAGTGAGGGTGAGAGTGAGGGTGAGAGTGAGGGTGAGAGTGAGGGTGAGAGTGAGAGTGAGAGTGAGGGTGAGGGTGAGGGAGAGAGTGAGGGTGAGGGAGAGAGTGAGGGTGAGAGTGAGGGTGAGAGTGAGGGTGAGGGTGAGGGTGAGAGTGAGGGTGAGGGTGAGGGTGAGAGTGAGGGTGAGGGTGAGGGTGAGAGTGAGGGTGAGGGTGAGAGTGAGGGTGAGAGTGAGAGTGAGGGTGAGGGTGAGAGTGAGGGTGAGAGTGAGGGTGAGGGTGAGAGTGAGGGTGAGAGTGAGATTGAATGAGTGTGAGGGTGAAGGTGAGGGTGAGGGTGAGAGTGAGGGTGAGAGTGAGATTGAATGAGTGTGAGGGTGAAGGTGAAGGTGAGGATGAGTGTGAGAGTGAGGGTGAGAGAGAGTGAGTGTGAGAGTGAGTGAGTGAGAGTGAGAGAGACTGAGAGTGAGTGTGAGAGTGAGGGTGACGGTGACGGTGAGAGTGAGTGAATGAGTGTGAGGGTGAGAGTGAGGATGAGGGTGAGAGTGAGGGTGAGGGTGAGAGTGAGAGTGAGAGTGAGGGTGAGGGTGAGGGTGAGGGTGAGGTGAGGGTGAGAGTGAGGGTAAGGGTGAGGGTGAGGGTGAGGCTGAGAGTGAGAGTAAGAGTGAGAGTGAGAGTGAGGGTGAGGGTGAGGGTGAGAGTAAGGGTGAGAGTGTGAGTGAGTGTGAGGGTGAGAGTGAGGGAAGTGTGAGGGTGAGAGTGAGGGAAGTGTGAGGGTGAGAGTGAGGGAAGTGTGAGGGTGAGAGTGAGGGAAGTGTGAGGGTGAGAGTGAGGGAAGTGTGAGGGTGAGAGTGAGTAAGGGTGAGGGTGAGAGTGAGTAAGGGTGAGGGTGAGAGCGAGGGTGAGTAAGGGTGAGAGTGAGAGTGAGAGTGAGAGTGAGAGTGAGAGTGAGAGTGAGAGTGAGAGTGAGAGTGAGAGTGAGAGTGAGAGTGAGAGTGAGAGTGAGGGTGAGAGTGAGAGTGAGAGTGAGAGTGAGAGTGAGAGTGAGAGTGAGAGTGAGAGTGAGAGTGAGGGTGAGGGTGAGGGTGAGGGTGAGAGTGAGAGTGAGAGTGAGAGTGAGAGTGAGAGTGAGGGTGAGGGTGAGGGTGAGGGTGAGGGTGAGGGTGAGGGTGAGAGTGAGAGTGAGAGTGAGAGTGAGAGTGAGAGTGAGGGTGAGGGTGAGGGTGAGGGTGAGGGTGAGAGTGAGAGTGAGAGTGAGAGTGAGAGTGAGAGTGAGAGTGAGAGTGAGAGTGAGAGTGAGAGTGAGAGTGAGAGTGAGAGTGAGAGTGAGGGTGAGGGTGAGGGTGAGAGCGAAAGAAGGGTGAGAAGGAGAGTGAGAGTGAGAGTGCGAGCAAGAGTGAGGGTGAGAGTGAGAGGGAGGGTTAGAGTGAGAGTTAGAGTGACAGTGAGAATGAGTGGCTAAGTGAGTGAGTGAGTGATACATATATGAACACATAGATAGATACATAGACAAATACATAGATAGATATATAGATGAATAGACATACAGAGAGACAGACAGACAGATAAACATACTTTAAAATACCTATAGAATAGAAAAGCAGTAGGAAAGGGGAAATGCAGAAGAGGAGAAGAATGAGGCAAACAGTCCATTAATTATTGACATAAACCAAGGGATGCAAATTTTACCCTTAGAACATGGTAGAGTTTGACATCTTTTATGCTGTGTAGAAGAGAATTAGATTTTTTTTTTTTTTCAATTTCCATTTTACATGTTCTAGCCTCAGGTACATGGAGCACGTTCCCAGACCCTCTTGGTACAATATTTTGATTGATGATCTTGTACCCAGTGTCCGCTTGGAATAATTTGCATTATACACAAAGAATGGTGTTTGCCAGAACTGATCTGCATTTTCATAGAGGTAACGCTGCTTGAATATGTGGACAGTATGATAACGGCAGGAGAGAGAGAGAGAGAGAGAGAGAGAGAGAGAGAGAGAGAGAGAGAGAGAGAGAGAGAGAGAGAGAGAGAGAGAGAGAGAGAGAGAGAGAAAGAGAGAGGGGGGAGAGGGGATAGAGAGTGTGTGGAAAGAAGGGAGGAGGCAGGAGGGAGGAGAGAGAGAGTGAGGAGAGAGAGAATGAGGAGAGAAGAAAGACGAGAGACAGAGAGAAAGAGAGAGAGAGAGAGAGAGGGTAAGAGAACTAGAGAGGAGGGAGGGAGGAGAGAGGAAAGAGAAAAGAAGGAGAGAGAGAGAGCGAACGAGGCAGCGAAATGGAGAAATGGAACAAACCAATATACGTTTCTTGGGACGAACATGAAAGTCCAATAGAGACGATTTAAGGTTCTCTGCTACAGTGATGCATCGATTTCTGCGGACGAACGAGAAAGTAGAAAGACAGGACAAGGAGAAGAGATGGTGGAAGAAACGGGGGAAGACGAAGGAGAAGGGAAGGAGGGAGTGTAAAAGGGAGATGTAGGAGAGAGAGAATTTGGCAAAGGTATAAGAAAGGGGGGAAGACGAAGGAGAAGGGAAGAAAGGGAAAGGGAGTGGAAAAGGGAGATGTAGGAGAGGGAGGATTAGGCAAACACATGTATGTATAGATGGATAGGGAGAATGAGAAGAGAGAGAAAAAAAAGACAGAAGCAGAGGCAAAGAAAGAAAGACAGAGAAAAGGAAAGACAGACAGAGACTGAGAAAGACAGACAGAGACAGAGATGGACAAACAGAGACAGAGCAAGACAGACAAAGACTGAGAAAGACCGAAAGGGATAATAATAATAAACCTCAGCTCTAGAAATTCCTGATCAGCATCAGCTTTGTTCCTCGAGCACGAAGAAGGAGAAGCACCATCCTTTTCCTCTCCTCCTCCCTCCTCCTTATTCTTGAGCTCACGAGGCCGCGAAGTCCCCCAATTCCTATACTCTTCGGAAAGGTCGGGGTTCTGGGGCCGCTCAGACAACGCAGGAAGCCGGCATTCCCCGTTCACCATTCTACTGTCAGGGGTTCGGACTAGTTAGTGTCCCCTGTGTCACCGAGAAATAAAACTGCTCTAGACGTCCATGGTTAACACAAAGGACGCCCCTGGTTTATATGCCTGCGAGGAAGTTCTGTGTTGGAATCTATGGTTGGCATATGTTATTAGGTGCGCGGAAGGAATTGCTACGGTTGTTATTTGTTATTAGGTTGGTATAAGGTTGTTGGATTTTATGGTTGTTATATGGTCTTAGGTATGTAGAAGTTATTGGAAACTACGGTTGTTATATGTTCTTAGGTTTGTAAAAGTTATTGGAATCTATAGTTGTTATATGTTATTAGGTGTGTAAAAGTTATTGATTTTTATGGTTGTTAAATGTTATTAGATTTTGGATTTACTTGAGTACGGTGGGTTTTTGAGGAATTTCTGAGGTAATTTCATTCAAAGAAATATATTTTATTTTAATCATTAACATCGTAAATAGATAAGTGGAAGAACTGATTATATCAATAAGTAAGGCGATAAATTGATTTGATATTTGAAATGAATAAATGAACTGATAAAAGAATACTTGATAAATGAATCAATGAATAAACAAACTGATAATGAATAAACAAGTAAATAAAGACGAATAGTTTATAATAATAATAATAATAATAATAATAATAATAATAATAATAATAATAATAATAATAATAATAATAATAATAATAAATATATCGATACACATGGTTAGTTTTATGTAAATAAAGACGAACGGTTTATAATAATAATAAACAAAATATGAATATCGATACACATGGTTAGTTTTATGTAAATAAAGACGAACGGTTTATGATAATGATAAACAAAATATGAATATCGATACACATGGTTAGTTTTATGTAAATAAAGACGAACGGTTTATGATAATGATAAACAAAATATGAATATCGATACACATGGTTAGTTTTACGATATAATTGCCCCCCGGATACTTATGGCTATTCTAAACTATCTCGACACTTTTGGGTACAACTTGAGTCTCGAAAGGCCGAAGATGAGTAATGATTCCTTAAGAGTTTCTAGATGAAAAATGGAGCGAATGAGGCGTGAATTGGCCATGAGCTTCCGTGGGACATGAGAGCGTGAGTAATGATTCGTCCCCAGAAACAGCGGATGCGAGGAATCAGACGAGGGAGATGAGGAGGAGGATGCGAGGAGGGATGCGAGGAGAGAGAGAGAGGTAAGAGAGATGGGATCAGAAGAAAGATTGAGAAGAGAAGAGGGAATTTACGCGGGTGGTGCGATGATAGGAAAACGATAAGAGAGAGAGGGGGGGGGGAGAGAGAGAGAAAGAAGGGGGGGGGGGAGGGAGGCCAAATCTCAATACAAAGAAAAAGGGAAAAGCAAAAATAAGAGAGGTAAACTAGAAGAAAGATTGAGAAGAGAGAAGGTTACTTTATTATGCAATTATAGGAAATGATAATGACAAAGAGAGAGAGAGAGAGAGAGAGAGAGAGAGAGAGAGAGAGAGAGAGAGAGAGAGAGAGAGAGAGAGAGAGAGAGAGAGAGAGAGAGAGAGAGAGAGCGAAAGAGCGAGAGAGCGAAAGAGCGAGAGAGAGAGCGCGAGAGAGCAGCCTTTAAATTCAACAAATCTCAACACAAAAGAAGCCGACGAAAAAAAGACAAACAAAACAACAACAACAACAAAATTCGAGACGACGATACACTGCAGACAGAGAAATAGACTGGGGGGGGGGGGAGAAGCAATTACTTAGGAGGATCAAGAAAAGTTTAAGTGGGTTTAGAGAAGGTTGAGAGATTTAGATACAGATGGAAGGATTCATGCAAACTTAAGAGGTTCGAATAAAGGTTTAGAGATGGTTTAGAGGAAGAAATTTATAAGCACAGAGACTCCTTTTTTTTGGGGGGGGCGGGGGGTGAGTTGAGGGGGAGGGGGGTGAGGGTGGATCTCGGAACGTGTCAGGATGTATCAGGAGCGATAAGGATACCAGTCTATGATAATACCAAGGACAAAAACAACACCAAAGACAAAACAACGTAAATGATAATGTTTGTGGAAATGATGAGAGTAAGTGTAAGTGTGATAGGAATAGATGATGATGTTGATATTAGCAACAATTACACTGATAACAAAAATAATGACGTAGCTATATTGGTGATAATGTTAGTAAGGATTATAATGATAATAGTCATAATGGTATCAGTGATAACTGTAATATTGGTAATAGCAATAATAAAGATAATAATATCAGTGATAATGATGCTAATTAGGTTGATAATGATAAAAATGAGAGAGGGAGATAGGAAGAAGAAGGATAGAGGGAGAGAGGGAGAGAAGAAGCGAGGAAAGATGAAGGGCAGGAGCAACGCAGATAGGGAACGAACGAAAGAGAAAGAGACGGAGAGAACGAAAGAGGAAGAGAAGGAGAGAACGAAAGAATTAAGAGAGGGAGACTGTGAAAAGAAGCAGGAGATAGGGAACGAAGGGAAGAGTAGGGGAGAGACAGAGAGAAATATCGAAGGATCGAGTGAGAGAGGGTGGGGGAGGGGGGGGGGGGCAGAGCGAGGGCGGAGCGAGAAGCGGTCGAAGAGCAACAAGTACTTTGGGAACGACTACAAGGCGCCAGCACGACCTCCTCCCCCTCCTCCTCCTCCGCCTTCTTCCTCTCCGTCTTCCTTTTGCTCCCTACTCCTCTCCCCCTCCTCCTCCCCCTCTTCCTCCTGCTCCTCCCCCTCCTCCCCCCCCTCTCCGTCTTCCCTTTGCTCCCTACTCCTCTCCTCCTCCTACACCTCCTCCTCCTCCCCTTCTTTTATTTTTTCCTTCCCTTTTCGTCTCCCTGCGGCCACTGTTTTCCTTCCCTCCTATCTTTAGTCTTCCTCCTCCTCTTCCCTTTCTGCTCCGTCCTTTCTCCTTTCTCCACCTAGCTCCACTTTTCCACTCCCCCCCCCCCACACACACTCTCCACCCTCGCTCCTTCCTACTTCCTTCTTCTCCCCCTTTCTTCTCCCTCCACCTTCCACCTTCTTTCCCCTACCTCGTCTTTTCCTCCCCCCACCCCTCCCTCCCCAACCTCCTCGCTACTCGTACTCCACTTCCCACCTCCTCCTCACCCCTTTCCCGCCCTCCCCCCTCGCCACCCCCTTCCGTCCTCCCCTTCCCTCCCCTTCCCCCTCACCTTTCTTCCACCCCTTTTCCCACTTTCCTCCTCCTCTCCCCATCCCTTTCCCCTCTCCCCTCCCCATCCCCTTCCTCCCTCCTCTTTCCACCCCTTTCCCCCTCCTCCTTCCACCTCCTCCACCCCCCCCTCATCCTCCTTCCATCCCTTTCCCGTCCTCACCTCCATCCCCTTCCCCCTCCTTTTCCCACCCCTTCCTCCCCACTTCCTCTCTCCATCCCTTTCCAACCTCCCCTCCCCACTCCTTTTTCCACCCCTTTCCCCACCTCCCCTCTCCTCCCCTCCCCCATCATCCTCTCTCCACTCCCCTCCCACCCCCTTCCCCCATCCTCCTCTCTCCCCTTCCCCCTCCTTTTCCCACCCCTTCCCCTCCCCCCTCTCCCCCCTCCCCCTACCACCGCCATCTAGACGAGAGAATTCGGATTAACGATGAATAGGCCGGTTTTAAGGGGATTCTTCGAGGATTAACAGCGAAATTGAACGGATTCTCTTGTGGCGGGGGCTGGTGGGGGAGGAAGGGGGGGGAGGGGGAGAGGGGAGGATAGGTGGATGGGCGAGGGAGGGAGGATAGGTGGAAAAGGGTGGGTGGGTGGAGGGAAGGTGGAGGGAAGGTGGAGGGAGGAGGAGGAGGATGGGTGGAGGGGGAAGGAGGAGGATAGGTAGAGGGGGAGGAGGGAGGAGGAGGAGGATGGGTGGAGGGGGAAGGAGGAGGATAGGTAGAGGGGGGGGGGAGGTGGAGGGAGGGGAGGATAGGTAGATGGGGAGGAGGATAGGTGGAGGGGGAGGAGGAGGATAGGTAGGGAGAGGTGCAGGTAAAGGGGTTGGGAAAGGGTTGAAGGGTAGGGGGAGGGTAGATGAAAACAAAAAAATGGATAGGAGAACAAAGGGATAAAAAAGTGGATAGGAGGACATAAGGATAAAAAAACGAATAGAAGAATAAAAGCGATAGACAAGAACGTAAATGAA
>NC_091576.1:23897632-23900132 GCF_042767895.1 Penaeus vannamei
CATATATATATATATATATGTATATATATACATGTATATATATATACATATATATATATATATATATATATATATATATATATATATATATTCATATATATATTTACATCTATCTATATATATATATATCTTCATATATACATACATGTGAATATATATTTATATATATATATATATATATATATATATATATATATATATATATATATATATTTACAGATACAGATATGTATACATATATATATATATATATATATATATATATATATATATATATATATATATATATATATATACAAGCAAACACACGCATGCACGCACGCAAGCACACACACACACAAACACGCATGCACGCACGCAAGCACACACACACACACACACACACACACACACACACACACACACACACACACACACACACACACACACACACACACACACACATATATATACTCAAACACAAATGCATAAACACACACTCATCAGTTTAAAGTTTCTCTGTCTCTCGCCTGATCCCTGCTCGAAACAGCTTCGAATAAAACCAAAGCGAACCAACTAGCGCTGATTCTATTCACTCTCCGCTCCACCAGAGGCCTCCTCCTCCTTCCCCCGCTGTTAATCAGTGGGGTGAAAGTACGCGACTGCACAGGGAAGGCACAGAGGAGGAGGAGAGGGAATAGGAGTGGGGAAAGGGGAAGTGTGGAAGGAAGGAAAGGGAAGGCAACGAGGAGGAGGAGGGGGAATAGGAGTGGGGAAAAGGGGGGTGTGGAAGGAAGGAAAGGGAAGGCAAGGAGGAGGAGGAGGGGGAATAGGAGTAGGGAAAGGGGAGGTGTGGAAGGAAGGAAAGGGAAGGCAAGGAGGAGGAGGGGGGAGATAGGAGTGGGGAAAGGGGAGGTGTGGAAGGAAGGAAAGGGAAGGCAAGGAGGAGGAGGTTGGGGATAGGAGTGGGGAAAGGGGGGTGAGGGAGGAGGAGGAGAGGGAATAGGAGTGAGGAAAGGGGAGGTGTGGAAGGAAGGAAAGGGAAGGCAAGGAGGAGGAGGAGGGGGAAAGGGCAGGTGTGGAAGGAAGGAAAGGGAAGGCAAGGAGGAGGAGGAGGGGGAATAGGAGTGCGGAAAGGGGGGTGAGGGAGGAGGAGAGGGAATAGGAGTGGGGAAAGGGGAGGTGTGGAAGGAAGGAAAGGGAAGGCAAGGAGGAGGAGGAGGCGGAATAGGAGTAGGGAAAGGGGAGGTGAGGGAGGCGGAGGAGGGGGAATAGGAGTAGGGAAAGAGGATGTGAGGGAGGAGGAGGAGGAGGAGGAGAAGAAATAATAGTAGTAGTGAGGAGTGGGATTGGGCAAGGGGGGGGGGGGAGACAAGTGCTGAACTGAAGGTGTTCGAACGTAACGAGATTGTCTGTGCGATGATAAGCCCTTGGATAACGAAGCTGTATTTGAGCTCAAAGGAGATTGTTAATAATCTCCGAGTGGTTATTGCTTGTTTAGGGTTGTTCAGGTGTTGTTCATAGCAATACTAAAAATGCTGTACTTAGGGAGGCAAAATAAATAAATATATAAAAGTAAATAATGATATAAATAAAACAAAATCACGTTGCATTCCCGCCGTACTCATCCCTGTTATCTGGATCCGCTCTAGATTTATTTCTCTCGTCGCTCCAAACTGCATCCAATCTAGGCTTACCCTTTCCATCTCGTGTTGGCGTGGGTGAGTGTATGTTTTTTCTGTGTGTATGTATGTGCATGTTTTTGGATGTGTGTGTGTGTGTGTGTGTGTGTGTGTGTGTGTGTGTGTGTGTGTGTGTGTGTGTGTGTGTGTGTGTGTGTGTGTGTGTGTGTGTGTGTGTGTGTGTGTGAATGCCTGTGTGTGTGTGTGCTTGTGTGTGAGTGGATGTGCATGTGTCTCTGTCTGTGTACGTGTAGTTAACACTTATCTGAATGTGTGTATGTATACATTTATATGTATTTTCATCTTTATACCACACATATACACGCACTCTATAGAAAACAAAAAAACAAACAAACAAACACACACGCAGAAAGGAGCCGCCAGGGGGAGGGGGAGGGAGGGGGGGTGGCAGACCCAAGCTGTCCGTAAGATTAGGAAAAATGACGCAGAGAGCTTGTCAAGGCGAGAGAACGTAACGGGAAATAACATCGGAGTCTTGAGAACAAGCCGATTGGGGATGGGGGGTGGGGGGTGGTGGCGGGGGGCGGGGAAGCCTAATATTCTACGTCGCTATTGATTGTGTTATGTTGCTGATTATCATAATGATAAGTAATAGTTGTAGTGAGGCTAATGGTGAGAATAATTATCATGGTATGATGGTAATAATAATAATGATAATGATGATGGTAATGATAATAATAATAATGATAATGGTAATGGTGATGAGGATAATAATGATAATGATAATGATAATGATTATCATTGTTATGAAGATTATATATAGATTATGATGATAATGATAATGGTGACAATAATGGTATTAATTTTACTGCTAATCA
>NC_091576.1:23925132-23935132 GCF_042767895.1 Penaeus vannamei
AGTTGTGCTGAACAGGTCTGTAAGTTGTTGTTGTGTACTGAGCTAGAGTGGGATTCGGCTTAGGATGAGCTTGTGCGTACAGTGATAGACACAAGCCACGTCTCGAATCGAAGCTTTGAATCTGTCTCGCCCTATACAAAAAAATGTAGTATGAAGCTTATGTTCGGAACGCAGTTCGAAATAGATTCGACAGGAGTTTTGATCCTGACTGTATCTTTAGTTAATGGTGGAATGAAGCAGCTGTTCGAAGCGTAATTCAAAATAGACTCGACAGGAGTTTTGATCCTGACTGTATCTTTAGTTAATGGTGAAATGAAGCAGCTGTTCGAAGCGTAATTCAAAATAGATTCGACAGGAGTTTTAATCCTGACTGTATCTTTTGTTAATGGTGGAATGAAGCAGCTGTTCGAAGCGTAATTCGAAATAGACTCGACAGGAGTTTTGATCTTGACTGTATCTTTTGTTAATGGTGGAATGAAGCAGCTGTTCGAAGCGTAATTCGAAATAGACTCGACAGGAGTTTTGATCCTGACTGTATCTTTTGTTAATGGTGGAATGAAGCAGCTGTTCGAAGCGTAATTCGAAATAGACTCGACAGGAGTTTTGATCTTGACTGTATCTTTTGTTAATGGTGGAATGAAGCAGCTGTTCGAAGCGTAATTCGAAATAGACTCGACAGGAGTTTTGATCCTGACTGTATCTTTAGTTAATGGTGGAATGAAGCAGCTGTTCGAAGCGTAATTCGAAATAGAATCGACAGGAGTTTTGATCCTGACTGTATCTTTTGTTAATGGTGGAATGAAGCAGCTGTTCGAAGCGTAATTCGAAATAGACTCGACAGGAGTTTTGATCCTAACTGTATCTTTAGTTAATGGTGGTATGAAGCAGCTGTTCGAAGCGCAATTCGAAATAGATTCGACAGGTGTTTTGACCGTGACTATACAAAAGTAGTTAGAGGTGACTAAGTGTGTGATGAACTAGGAAGCAATGAACTGACGTGTGGTGAATCTGAGTGAGATGAGTTGGTGTGTAGTGAACTAGTCTGTAGTGAGATGGTTTATGTAAGCTCGTAATTAGGACTTTGAATAGGATGCGTGCTTGAACTTTTGATGCGGAGCACTAAGGGCGGGCCATAGGATTGTCCAGGAGAGGGGAAGAGAGGGGAGTGAAGGAGAAGTATATGAAAGGATGAGCGCTTGTGAAAGGGGACCACATCTTCACATAATTTTTGTTTAGTCTTAGCACATCAGTACACTCCTAAGATCGTCGCATTTCGCAATTAAGATGACTTTGATGTTATCTGTCCTCAATTTCATTATATCCAGAGTAATGTCTCCATGACAGAATGTAATTATTTATATAATGATCTTGTTAAATTTGTTCCGTGTTCTCAAAGGCCAGAATATGGAAGTTCTTAATGATTTTTCCCCTTATTCGCTTGAGCGTAGGAGAGAGCGAGAGAGATAGAGAGAGAAAAAGACATATGTCTCTCTCTCTCTCTCTCTCTCTCTCTCTCTCTCTCTCTCTCTCTATATATATATATATATATATATATATATATATATATATATATATAGAGAGAGAGAGAGAGAGCGAGAGAGATAGAGAGAGAGAGAGAGAGAGAGAGAGAGAGAGACAGAAAGAGAGAGAGAGAGAAAGAAGCAGACACACAGACAGACGGAGAAAGAGAGAGAAGGAGGATGAAATGACATGAAATGCAAAATATCAAAGTTATGTGACAATTAAACTTTATAAATATTACTCAGATAAGGCTTTGGCCCGAGAGATAGATTATAGTTTTAAAGTAGAAGCTCTAATTATCTTTTACTGAAGGGCGTAGGGACAGATGTGGAAAGAAAACCAAGAATAAAGGGGAATCAAAATAGAAGATAATCATTAGATAATCGAATTTCTTGTCGACTTATTCTGATTCACATAAATAATAGAAGTGATGATAATGATGATGATATCTGTCATTTTATTAATGATGTTAGTAATCATGACAATGAAATGAACCATAAAAACAATGATAATACTAATAATGACGATGAGGATAATGATACCAGTAATAATAGTATTGATAATGATTATAGTAATGATAATTATATAGATAATAATATCGATAATGATATTAGTAGTGATAATGATAATGATAATGATAATAATAATAATAACAATAGTAATAATAATGATAGTGATAATAGTAGCAATTATGATAGCAATAACAATAACAACAACAGTAATAAAATATGAAATAACAATAATAACAACAAGAATAATAATAACGATAATAATAACAAGAGTAATAACAACAAGAACTATACTAATAATAACAATAAGAATACTAATAATACCAACAATAATAATGATAATATCAATAATTCCTGAACCGCATTAACCCTTTACCGGGCACACATTTTAAAAACAGAAAAATGGCAATAGGACAAAGCCATAGATATAATGAATGGATCACTGCACATCAGTGACACGGGAGTTCAACAGTACACCCCGTTTCCCCCTCAACAAAATATTGATAAACAAATACAGGAAGATATGAAGAGAGAGAGACAGAGAGAGACAGGGAGAATGAGAGGAAGAGAGAAAGAGAGAAAGAGAGAAAGAGAGAAAGAGAGAAAGAGAGAAAGAGAGAAAGAGAGAAAGAGAGAAAGAGAGAGAGAGAGAGAGAGAGAGAGAGAGAGAGAGAGAGAGAGAGAGAGAGAGAGAGAGAGAGAGAGAGAGAGGGGGGAGAAGGAGAGAGAGACAGTGAAATTCGATGTAAATAAATCCAAATGGTATGGGAAAAGATGAATAGATAGAGAGAGAAAGTGATAACGTGATAAATGATGTAACAGAGTAGTGAAGATGATAAACAAAGGGAATGAGAAATGTGAAAAAGGATGTTATTAAAAACGCTAAAATAGGGAAGAGAGATGCAATATGTGAAGGAAAAGAGAAAGGAGGGAGGAGGTAACGGTGAAGTGTAATTAAAGAAAAAGAGAGAGGAGGAATAGGAAGGAAAATGAAAGAAAGAGAAAGAGTAGGAATAGGAAGGGAAAGAGAAAGAAAGATAAAGAGGAGGAATAAGAAGGGGGCAGAAAGATAGTATGATAGGAAAACAAACCTAGAGGAGAGGTGAGAAAAGGCATTCAAATAAAGAGAGAAAAAAGATAGATGGAAAATTCATAACACCGTTAAAGAACCAAAGATAAGACAAAAAAAAAGACAACTATAGAAATAAACAAAACGAAAATCAAATAAAAACACAATCAAATGTAAAATAATAATAATGATGATGATAATGATGATGGTGATGATGATAATAATGAAAATGAAAAAAAGACAACTATAGAAATAAACAAAACGAAAATCAAATAAAAACACAATCAAATGTAAAATAATAATAATGATGATGATAATGATGATAGTGATGATAACGATGATCATGATGATAATGATGGTGATCGTAATGATAATGATAATAATGATAAACAACCAGACTATAAAAAGGAAGGAAGGCCCAAGACCAGGGAACCCGCCACGGCCTTGTCCATATGGGCTGAGCAGGTCTTCCTAGCCCCATTATGCGATCAGTGCGAGCGGCTTGAGCAGGTCCATTAGCTCTATCATTACTCCGAGGGCACAGGCTCCTTAGGGTCAGGGGTCAGAGGTCAGCCTTGGGTAATTTGATGATGGCATGATGGTCTGGGAGCAACTGCCTAACAGGATATGCACTTTTAGGGAGATACATACAAAGAGAGATAGGTGGATGGATAGATAGATAGATGGATGGATGGATAGGTGGATAGGTGGATAGATAGATAGATAAATAGATAGATAGTGCAGGTATATACAGACAAACAAACAGAAACATGGAGATAGAGAAATATATAGGTAGAAAGAGAGAGAGAGAAAGAGAAAAAGAACAAGACACGAAAAACAGACAAAGAAAGAGAGAGAGAAGAAAAAGAATAAGACATGAAAAACAAACACTCCAAGACGCACATGGACAAACAAAAACACAAACCCAATCCCAAAACACAAGCCCAAACACACAATATGAATCAAAATTGACATCTTTACAGCACGATAGATTTATTTTCCCCGTTTCGAAAATGCCTTCGTCAGAAATAAGCGTATCATTGATGAAAGTTTTATATAAACCGGTTTTATACGCAAATTCATGCCAATTTACACGTAAGAGAGTCGATTATAGAGATAATACCAGCCAATTAACGTTGACTTAATTCAGCAAATCAAAAATAGTATTTAGAAACTGCCTCTTGGTTTAATTAACTGTTATGAATTAAACAGTATATGAGGAAGAGGAGGAACGGGGGAGGGAGAAGGATAAATTTATGGAAAGAGGAGGAATATGAAGAATATTAGAAAAATGTAGGAGAGGGATAGATGAGGAAAATATGTTGGAAGTGGGGATGGTGGGTAGATATATAGCTAGGTAGATGGGTAGATAGGTAGGGAGATGAACAAGTAGTTAGCGAGGAAAAGATAAAGAGAAAAAAGAGAAATGGAAGGTTGGATAAGGCGAGAGAAGAAGAACGGTATGATTAGAAGGAGAGAGGATACGAAATAGAAAGGGAAATAGAAATAGAAATAAAAAGAGAAAGAGAGGGAAAGGAAAGGAAAGAAAAAGAAAGAGAAGGAGAGAGAGTGAGAGAGAGGGAGAGAGAAAGACAGAGAAAGAGAAAGACAGAGAAAGAGAAAGACAGAGAAAGAAAAAGACAGAGAAAAAGAAAGGCAGAGAAAGAGAAAGACAGAGAAAGAGAGAAAGAGAAGAGAGAGAGAGAGAGAGAGAGAGAGAGAGAGAGAGAGAGAGAGAGAGAGAGAGAGAGAGAGAGAGAGAGAGAGAGAGAGAGAGAGAGAAAAAATCCATCGTAAAGGTAACGGGTTAATTAAAAGACGGGTTTAAAAATCAGTTTTAAATTCAAGGTAACAAGAAAAAAGAGTTAAAAAAAAAAACAAGAAAAAAAAAAGCAAGGAAAAGAAAGAGAAAAGAAAGAGGAATCAGAAAAAAGAAAGAGAAAAAAGGAATGAAATAAAAAGGAGATGAATAGTTACCCCCGCGAATTCTATTAATGAAATTAAATTAAGGATAAGGATAAACAGATGAATATGTGAATATGTGTTATTAATAGTCAAATAAATTAGTCATAAGATCGTGACAAAGGAGAATAATACACAAACAAAGACACAAATGAAAAAAAGAAAAGAAAAAAAACAGGTAAAGAAAAGATACTTATGCCAATAAATAAATAGGAAATTCCGTGGATAAATCATATTGATGGGCAGATTAATAAAAAAAAAAAAAATAATAAAAAGAAGAAAAAAAACAAAAACATAATCATACCGATGAACATAAAGGGCTAGACAGATCAGCAAAAGATAAAAGATAAAAATAAAGAAATAAATAAAGAAAGAGAAGAGGGGAAAAGAGGTTTATTGACTGATATTCTTTTCGTTCATTCGTTCCGCTGATCAGCTCCCCCCCCCCTATCTCCCCTTCTCCCCTTCTCCCCCCCCCCCCATCTCCCCTTCTCCCCGCCTACGTATCTCATCTTTTCCTTACTTTATCTAATTGCTTTTTGCCCGTATCTTCTCGCTCTCCTTTCTCCCTCTATTTCTCTTCCACTTTCTTACCACCCTCCGTCTCCACTTCCTCTGTTTTCTTTCTTCCATTCTTGTCTCCCCCCTTCTTTATTTCTTCATTCCATCTAATTTCTGTTTTTCCATTTCCATTTTTTTATTAGTTTCCCCGCACCCTTTCTCCATTTTCATCTTAATTCCCCTTCCCTTCCTTTCTTTATTCTTCTCCTTCATCAACCACTTTTATCCCCTTCATTTCTCCCTCCCTTCCCCACCTCCCACCATTACCATCACCACTCTCCCTCGTCTCTCATCTCCCCTTTACTCCTCCATCTCTCCTTTCTCCCTCTCCACCACCTCCCTCTTCTCTCATCTCCCCCTCATCCCCCTCCCCCACCCCCTCATCCCCCTCCCCCACCCCCTCATCCCCTTCACCTCCCCCCCACTCCTCCCTCATCCCCCTCCTCCCCCCCCACTCCTCCCCTCCTCCCCCCAACAGCTGTTATGCAACATCCCCCCCCCCCACTCGGCCTTCTTCTCGAATTCCTGCTCCTTGGCAATGAGCGGAGAAAATGTTTATGCAACTGGAAATGCATTGCGCGCAGGAGGAGCAGCTGCGGGTATTTGGGTTAAGGCTGGCAAATGGCGCTGCTGTTCTTGTGTACTTATCTTGTGTATTTTTTTTTTTACTTCGTCTTTTTTTCACTTACCTTCGTCTTTTTTCACTTACCTTCGTCTTTTTTTTTTTTTTTTTACCTTCGTCTTTTTTGTTTTTTTGTTTTCTGTTGTTGTTTTTTGTGTGTGTTTTGTTTTAGCTACTCCTGTCTTCTTTTCTTTTTCTTTATTTCTGTCTGCTTGTCTGTCTGTCTATCTGTCTGTCTGTCTGTCTCTCTATCTTTCTCTCTCTCTCTCTCTCTCTTTCCCTTTTCCCTCCCCCCCCTCTCTCTCTCTCTCTCTCTCTCTCTCTCTCTCTCTCTCTCTCTCTCTCTCTCTCTCTCTCTCTCTCTCTCTCTCTCTCTCTCTCTCTCTCTCTCTCTCTCTCTCTTTCTCTCTCTCTCTCTCTCCATCTATCTATCTCTCTCTCTCTCTACCTCTACCTCTACCTCTTCCCCCCTCTCTCTCTCTCTACTTTTTTTTTTTTTTTTTTTTTTGAGATACTACATATTTTTATGCAAATGAGAACGCACTGTGCAAGCAAAACAGCGGCTGCGGTATTTTTGCTTGAGTTTGCAAACGGTTCCTCGGTTCCTGTATATTTATTCAGTAGCTAACTTTAATTTTCATTACACTGTTATTAGCTTATATTATCGTTTGTTATGTCATTGATTTATCTATTTGTTTATTCATTCGTTCATTTAAATACTTATCTATTTATAATTTTTAATTTGTTTGTATATTTGTATTTTTTTCATTCAGAAAACAGCAAGAACAAGAAAAATAGCAAAGGTCAAAAGGTCAAATAGAGAATGGGGGGAGGGTAAAAAGGGGAGAGAAAGAAAGGGAGAGGAGTAGGGGGGAGGAGAGGGAGACGAAGGGAGGGTGAGGGGAGGGAATCGAGGAGAGGGGGGGGGGAAGAGAGGGGAGAGGGGGAGGGAGGGAAGAGGAGAAGGATAGCGGGGAAGGAGAGGGAGACAAGGGATGGGAGAGGGGAGGGAAGAGAGGGAGGAGGATATGGGGGGGAGAGAGAGAGGGGCATGGATGGGAGGGAATGTGGAGGAGGGAGGGAGAGGGAGTGAGGGGATTTCCTATGTACAATAACACCTTCTGGAACTTTTTCCATTCTCACCCATCCTCCTGCTCTCCCCCCCCTACTCCCTCGCGCTCCCCCCCCTCCCAACCCTCCCACTCCCTCCTACTCCCCCCCCCATCCCTTCTACTCCCCCCCCCCACTCCCTCCTTTTCTTATGGACCGACCTACTGTCTCGCTGCCTCTGGGAATTAGGGGAGGGGGGAGAGGGGTGTGTGGGGGGGAGGGGAGTGTGGGGGGAGTGGGTCTTCCTATTCTTAGGTTAATGGGTGGAGAGAGAAGAGGAAGAGGGGGAGGGGGGGGGAGTACAGACAAGGGGCAAAGAGGGGGGGGAGGGGGCTTCTATGCATATGATTTTTCTTCGTTCTTACAGAGTAGGACAGCGGACGTAGACACATACACGTAAAAAAGAAAAAAGAAAGAAAGAAAAAAAATAATAATTTGGCCTTAATATATAACTAGGATTACTCGTACGGCAATTATCTTTATTTATTTTTTTTGTACATAATCATCATTATTTTTCTTGTACTTAATCATTATTTTAATCATTATTTTTTCTTGTACCTAATCATCATTATTTTTCCTTGTTCTTAATCATCATTATTGTTTTGGTACTTAATCATGATTATATTTCTTGTACTTAATCATCATTATTATTTTTTAACTTAATCATCATTATTTTTTCTTGTACTTAATCATCATTATTTCTTTTTAAACTTAATCATCATTATTTTTTCTTGTACTTAATCATCATCATTATTATTATTATTTTTTTTAGCTTAAACATCATTATTTTTTCTTGTACTTAATCATCATTATTTTTTTATAGTACTTAATCATCATTATTTTTTCTTGCTCTTAATCATTATTTTTCTTGTACATATTTCGATTCCCTGAGATGCTTTTTACGTTTTCATACACTATAGTACAGACTGCATTTGATTAAGTCTCCCTCTAAAGTTGCTAAATAACTTCAGAAAAAAATATGTATTTTTTCCGGGGAATTTTTGGGTTAAGGTTAACTCTCTCGAAGTGAGTTTCAATCTCCCTTTCTTTTCTTTTCGTTCTCTCTAAAGCATTATGGATTTTTTTTGTTTTGTACTTTTTGGATTGATTTGAGGAGAAATGGGGAGAAAAGAGTTAGAGTTAGTGAGAGGGAGAGAGAGAGAGAGAGAGAGAGAGAGAGAGAGAGAGAGAGAGAGAGAGAGAGAGAGAGAGAGAGAGAGAGAGAGAGAGAGAGAGAGAGAGAGAGAGAGAGAGAGAAAGAGAGGAAGAGAGAGAGAAAGAGAGGAAGAGAGGGGCATAAAAAAGAGAAAGCGAGAAAAAGAAGAAAAGAGAGAGAGAGAAAGTCAGGAAGAGGAGACAAAAAGACAAAAAAGGAAAAAGGTAGAGAAAGAAAGAAACAAACGAAGAAAAACAAAACAAACGAAAAGAGCAGAGAAAAAAAGAAAACGAAAAATAAACAAAAAAATAGAATAAAACATAAAACGAAGAAAAAATACATAGGAAAGAAACAGCTAAAAAAAAAGAAAGACAAAGAAAGAAAGAAAGAAAGAAAGAAAGAAAGAAAGAAAGAAAGAAAGAAAGAAAGAAAGAAAGAAAGAAAGAAAGAAAGAAAGAAAGAAAGAAAGAAAGAAAGAAAGAAAGAAAGAGAAAGAAAAAAAATATACACACACACACACACACACACACACACACACACACACACACACACACACACACACACACACACACACACACACACACACACACACACACACACACACACACACACACACACACACACACACACACACACACACACACACACACACACACACACACATTCACACACACACACACACACACACACACACACAAAGGTTTCCCTCCAATGATATATGCCTATTTCTTCTCCCGTCCCCTTCCCTCCCTCCCCTCTGCCCCTCCTCCCCTCCTCTCCTCTTATCGCCTCCATCTTTGAATAGGACCATAAAGTCGGAGGAAAAACCTGTTTGCTCGGGGAAATATCGTTAGCAAAGAGACGTTATTTTGAGCCCATTCAGTGGTTTCTCTCTTTCTTCGTTTTTTTTTATTTTTTCATTTTTTTATTTTTTTTTCTGTGTGTCTTCTGGTTGGTATGTTTCTTTCTGTGTTTCTGTTTCTTTATATCTAGGTTTGTTGGCATTTTCTTTTTCTTTCTCACTCTTATTGTTCTTGTCTATTTTCCTTCTCTATCTTTTTCTTTCTCTTTTTTTCTCTCTCTCTCTCTTTCTCTCTCTCTCTCTTTTTCTCTCTTTATCTCTCTCTCTCTCTTTCTCTCTCTCTCTCTCTCTCTCTCTCTCTCTCTCTCTCTCTCTCTCTCTCTCTCTCTCTCTCTCTCTCTCTCTCTCTCTCTCTCTCTCTCTCTCTCTCACTCTCTCTCCTTTATCTATGTTTTCTTCTCTTTCTCTGTCTACCTATATATTTGCATATTCACGAGCTATAAACATCACCTATCTGTGCATTAACCTCCATAATATTCCTCTACGTGATATTCAAGTCTAGTAATTACTTAAACAATACAAGTGACAACAGCAATAACAATAATAACAACTTTCACTAAAACAATAACAACAGGAAAACATTTACAGCAACATGAGCTAAAAGAAAGACAGTGAAAGTAATATTAAC
>NC_091576.1:23955132-23957632 GCF_042767895.1 Penaeus vannamei
TCCAGACACTCACTTCCCTCTCCTTCTCCCAGACTCCACATTTCCCTCCTCCAGACACTCACTTCCCTCTCCTTCTCCCAGACTCCACATTTCCCTCCTCCAGACACTCACTTCCCTCTCCTTCTCCCAGACTCCACATTTCCCTCCTCCAGACACTCACTTCCCTCTCCCTTCCTCCTTTTTAGACTCCACATTCCCCTCTCCCACTTCCCTTTCTCTTCCCCCTTTTTAGATTCCACACACCCCAACTCCCTTCCCCTCTTCCGGACTCTCCTTTCCCTCTCTCTTCCCTTCTCTCTAACTCTCACTTCCCTCTCCCTTCCCCTCTTCCAGACTCTTATTTCCGTCTCTCTTCCCTTCTCTCTAACTCTCACTTCCCTCTCCCTTCCCCCTCTTCCAGACACTCACTTCTCTCTCCCTTCCCCTCTTCCCAGACTCCACATTCCCCTCTTTCTTCCTTTCTCTTTGACTCCACACACCTCTCTCCCTCCACCTCCTTCTTCAAACGACCTTTACCCAGCCAATCATGCACCTGCATGCCCCCTCTCCCCAACCTCCCCTACCCCTTCTTCCCAACCCCCCTATTCCCTCTCCCCAACCTCTACCCCCTCTTCCCAACCACCCATCCCCTCTCTCCCTACCCCCTCCTCCCAACCCCCTATCCCTTCTTCCCAACCCCCTATCCCTTCTTCCCAACCCCCTACCCCCTCTTCCCAACCCCCTACCCCCTCTCCCCTCTCCCCAACCGCCTACCCCTTCTTCCCTACCCCGCCCACCCCCGAGCCATCGCCCCGACCTCCCCCTCCAGCTGAAAGGGCGTGACGCGAATGAAAATCCAAAAGCAGGCAAGGGCAAGGAGCAAGCAAGCACCGGAGACTTGGACGCCCCCGCTGGCCACCTCGCTATTCTAACTCGAGGGGAGAAGGAAGGGGAAGGAGGGAGGGGGAGGGAGGGGGTTGAGGGGCTGACGACAGGTCTGAGAGAGAGGGAGGGAGGGGGCTGACGACAGGTCTGAGAGAGAGGGAGGGAGGGGGCTGACGACAGGTCTGAGAGGGAGGGAGGGAGGGAGGCGGCTGACGACAGGTCTGAGAGAGGGGGAGGGAGGGGGCTGACGACAGGCCTGAGGGGGGGGGGGGCAACGACAGGCGTGAGAGGGATGGAGGGAAAGGAGAGGGAGGGGGCAGATGACGGGCCTGAAAGAGAGGGAGATTTTGAGGTTGAAGGCAGGAGGGAGAAGGGCGACAAGAGAGATATATATGAAAAGAAATGAGAAAGTGGAGGAGAGCAAAGTGGGAGCGAGAATAAGGAAGGGGAAAGTGAACATTGAAAAGTGGGACAGACAAAGGAAAGAGGAAGATGAAAGTGAGGGAAAGAGGACAGGAAGAATGAGAGGAAGAGACGTATGAGCTAATGGCCAGAGGGAAGAAGGAAAGGCGAGAATGGAGTAGATGGGAGGGAGAGGAAGGGGGAAAGAGGAGAGAGAGGAATGACCGAGAGTTTGGAAATATAGGAATGAGAACGGAGTGTTTGAGGAGTGTAAGAAGGGAATGACAAATTTTCGGGAGACAGAAAAGGACAAATATACACAAAGTAATAAATACGGTAACTAGAGATCAGTAAATGGAAGAAAGTAGACAAGAATTGGAGGATATTATGATAACATAATCAGTCAAGTCATCTTTCCTTCAACTTTCTCCATTTCATTTTTCCTACATTTATTAACACACGAGAAAAAATCTATACAATCGTGAGGGAGAGTATAATGAAACATGGAGATGAACACCGTAGAGTTTTCCAAGTATCTCGCATTCCCGTACGTCTGTATAAAAATTCTCAATAAGGAATAAGAAGCGAAATATCAAATACTAAAATGGAAAACGAATATTTCAAAAGAGAAAATTGAAATTCTGAGGAAGGCATGTCTGAGATTTATTCATCTGCCGGAAATGAAAGAAGTGAAAATGCTTATTGCAAACAAAATGAGTCAACACTCGAGGAATTTCGGGGAAGAAGAAGTAGGAGAGTTAAAAAAAAAAGGAGTAGAACCGTTTTTTTTTTTTTTTTTTTTTACTTCAAAATTTCGTCTTCTGATTTGCTTGCCTAATTAACGTTTAATTTTTAATCTGTCAGAAGCTGATGCCTTTTTTTTTTATCCGCGATTTCATTCAGGATCGAGAAGTAGATCTTAAACCTAGATTGAATAGAAAATGTAATTACTGACTATGTTCTTGGAAGTCTTTTTGTCAGAGCGTTTATCATTTTCTTTTGTGTGCGTGTGTATGATTTTTTATTCAGATTTCCTTTTAGGTGTTTGTATTATCATCTTTGTCTACGAATATAAAAACAGTTGTTTATCGTGATAATCCATGAAACCGTTATATTAACGAGGATAAATAGCACGCTAATGGAAGGAAGTTAAGCAATACATAGTGAGAAAAAAAAATAGAAGAGGTAAATGTGTGTTGTACACATTAATACCTCCAGGAAGCCAGGCTTGACC
>NC_091576.1:23965132-23970132 GCF_042767895.1 Penaeus vannamei
ATATCGGATAGGGAGAGGGGGAAAGGAGGATGGGGGAGGGGGGAGAGGGAGGAGGGGAGTAGGGAAAAAGTATGAAGGGAAGGCGAGAAGGAGGGATGGGGAGAGAGAGAGGAAGGAGGATGGGGGAGGAGGGTGGGAGAAGGGGAGGAGGGAAGAAGGGTAGGAGAGGGAGCGGGTAAGGAGGATGGGAGGAATGGAGAAGAAGGGTAGGAGAAGAACAGGAAAGGAAGATGGGAAAGAGAGAGGGAGAGAGAGGATTAGATACAAGTAGGAAGGAGAGGAATAGAAGGAAAAGAACGAGAAAAGGAGAGGATTGGAGGGGGATGGAACATGGAAAGAAAGATAATGGAAGAGAGGGAAGGAGAAAAGGGGAAAATGAAAATGGTAGAGTGAGGGGGATAAAGGAGCGAAAAATGAGGAGGGAGGGATAGGAAGAAAGGTAAGGAAGAGGGAGAAGGACGAGGGGAAGAGGGCGCAGGAAGAGGTGAAGAGGGGGGGTAGGAAGAGGTGAGGGGAAATGGGGGAGGGGGGAAGAAGAGGGGAAGAGGGGGGAGAAAAAAGTGAAGAGGCGAAGAAGAGGAGAAGAGGAGAGAGGAATTGGAGGAGGTGGACAGCGAGAAGCCGGGGATATCTCTGTCGTACCCGGATGTCCTTCAAGTAAAAAAAAAAAACATCTTGAGGTGAAGTGTTTCGCACCCAGACACTGTTGGATCCTCTCTTCGTCTTTGCTTACCTTTCCTGCTCTTTCGTCTCGGCCCTCTCCCCTTCTCCCTTCTTTAGGCATCACCTTTCACATCCCTTATTTCCCCTCATCACACACCTTTTTCCTCATTTCTCCCTCATTCTCCTCTGTTCACATCCCTTCCTGACTTCATTCCTCCTTACGCATTTTTCTTCCCCATCCCTCTTCTCCTCCTTCCCCTCCCTCCTTCTTCCCCCCCCCCTCACGCACCTCTTCTTCCTCTCCTTCTCCTCCCCGCCCCCTTGTTCCCCTCCTCCTTCTCCTTACGCACTCCTCCTGATCCCCGCCCTCCTGTTTCTCCTTACGGACTCCTTGCACCCCCTCCTTCTCCCTCCATACCCTCTCACCCCCCCCCCCGCCCTCCTTTCTTTCTTTGCTTCCTCTTCTCTTCAAATCTATTATCTTACGACTTTATCTCTCTCTCCCCTCTACGCCTCCCCCTCTCTCTCTCAATCTATCTATCTCTTTCTCTCTCTCTCTCTCTCTCTCTGTCTGTCTGTCTGTCTCTCTCTCTCTCTCTCTCTCTCTCTCTCTCTCTCTCTCTCTCTCTCTCTCTCTCTCTCTCTCTCTCTCTCTCTCTCTCTCTCTCTCTTCTTTTTTTCCCTCTCTCTCTTTTCTCTCTCTTTCTTTCTTTCTTTCTCTCTCACTCTCTTTATCAATCTATCTATCTGTCTATCTCTCTCTCTCTCTCCTCCTTTTCTCTCTCTCTCCTCCGCCTCCCCCTCTCTTTCCATCCCCCCCCTCTCTCTATCTATCTCCCTCCTCCGCCTCCTCTTGTCTCGCTTTCTCTTTATCTATCCATCTATCTATCTCTCTCTTCTCTCTCCTTATCTCTCTCTCTCTCTCTCCTCCGCCTCCCTCTCCCTCCCTCTCTCTCCTCACACATATACTTCTCTCTCTCTCTCTCTCTCTCTCTCTCTCTCTCTCTCTCTCTCTCTCTCTCTCTCCCTATCTATCTATCTATCTCTATCTCTCTATCTCTCTATCTCTCTATCTCTCTATCTCTCTATCTCTCTATCTCTCTATCTCTCTATCTCTCTATCTCTCTATCTCTATCTCTATCTATCTCTCCCGTCAGCTGTGCCATGCAAGATTCTCTTACATTACCTCGCATCTGACAACATAATTAATGTAAAGGACCTGGGAAGGGAGATCACGTGACCCTTATTGAAGAGACGGATCGAAAGGATGACATGTAAGCGTGTGTGTGTGTGGGGGGGGGGGGGGGGGTTGTGTGTGTTTGTGTTTGTGTGTGTGTGTGTGAGTGCGAATGTATGTAAGTGCATATGATACTACCAACACACGAATAAAAACACACACAAGAAAAGAGAAAAAATCTTTAAAAAGAAAAGAAACAAGGTATCCATACAATAAATAAATAAATAATAAAAATAAATAAATAGATAAATAAACAAAAGTATAGAAATCACGAGAAATCACATAAGCCATGAAGGAGAGGCCATTTCCCCTCACGGATGCAGGTGAAAATACGTCTGAGAGATTCGGGTCCAGGTACAAATAAGGAGAGGGTTATATATCCCGGGGAAGTAATGAGAGGGCAGGAAATTGTCCTCATAATGGCATGACTCGACTTTCCTCCTTTTCCTCCGGTTTTTGAGAAGGGAAAATGTCTTTTGAATTTTAGTGATAACAATGATAATGAGGGTATATGATGATGATGAGGAGGAGGAGGAGGAGGATTATGATTGCTAAACTGATGGCAAATACTAATACTAATATGAATGGTACTGCTGCTACTAACGTGTGTGTTTATGTGAACACACGTATTAGTAATGATAATGATAATGGTAATAATGAAAATAATTATCATAATGATAGCGATAGTTATAAATATGATAATATTGATAATAATATTCATGATGGAGATGATTATGGTGATAATGATAGTGATGATAAAAATGATAATAATAGTAATGATGATGATGATAATAATAATAATAGTAATGATGATGATGATGATAATAGTAATAGTAATGATGATGATGATAATAATGATAATAGTAATAATAATAACATAAACATATCAATTATGAAAAGGACGATGACAAAACTAGTTATTATTATTATCATAACGAATATGATAATAACAGTGACACTATGAACAATTCTGAACTCAAAATGATGCTAATACGTCACTTTGTACATAACCCAAATTTTCTAATTTTCCATCCGGATAATTCCCATTAGCTTCCCTCCTTCCCTCTCCCCCTATCCCCCCCCCCCCTACCCTTTCCCTTAACCCTTCCCTGTGCCCTTCCTACCCCCAGCTGCCCTTCTTCTCTATTCTTCTTACCCTCTTTACCTCTTCCCTTTCCCCTTCCCCTACCTCCTGACTCTTACTGACCCGTTTCTTGGTACCCCAATACCCTCCATACCCCTTTCATTACCCCCCTCCCCCTTCCCCTCCCCCTCCCCCTCACCCCCAATCTCCACTCCCCCTCTCACCCGTCTTCGTTAAATACCCCTCCCTCCACTTCGTTAAATATCCCCCCCTTCGTTAAATATTCACCCCCTTTGTTAAATAACCCCCACTCCCCTGCCCTCAAAACCACTTTCCTTACTCTCCCCTCCCCTCTATCTCTCCTCCCCCTTCCACCTATCTTTCAATACCCTCATTACCTTCGAAATCACTTTCTTTAAGCTCCCTTGCTTCCCCTCCCCAACTCTATCCTTCAGCCTTTTAAATTCCGTTGTTGGACATCTTTATATGCAATATATACTCTCAATACCCCTTTTATTGACCCTACCGTATCTCCCCCTCTCTATCCATCCACTTTTTAAATACCCACAATACAATACCTTCCATTTTATTACTTCCCCTATATCCCATACCCCCTCTTACCTATATTTAGATACCTCTACTACCTTTTATACCCTCTTTCCTTACCTTCCCAATTCTCCCCTCTCCCTTCTACCTATCTTTGAAAACCTGCATTAACTTCCATGTCCCTTTCCTTACACCGCCGCTACTCCACCCCCCTTCTCCCTGACTCGAGGACTGCTACGGCCATCTTCCTCCTTTTTTCTCCCTTCCTTCGTCCTTCTCCTTTTCCTCCTATTCATCCTCCTCCTCTTCCTTCTCCTTTTCCTCCTATTCCTTCTCCTTATCTTCCTTTCTTCCTTCTCCTTTTCCTCCCTCTTTCTTCCTCCTCGTCCCCCCCCCCTTTCTTCCTTCCCCTCCGCTTCTCCCTTTCTTCCTTGTCCTCCTTCTCCTCCTCTTCCGCCTCTCAACCAACAAACACACACACACACACACACAAAGAAAGAAAGAAAGAAAGAAAGAAAGAAAGAAAGAAAGAAAGAAAGAAAGAAAGAAAGAAAGAAAGAAAGAAAGAAAGAAAGAAAGAAAGAAAGAAAGAAAGAAAGAAAGAAAGAAAGAAAGAAAGAAAGAAAGAAAGAAAAACAATACAAGGGAACAAGGGAATTCTCGAGGCCAACTCAAGCCCAGAAGTCATGGCCTATTCATCACCTATCCCCGTTTATGCAAAACTAAGTTAACGATCTAAAACCCGCTGATTCATGGCCATGTCTAGTCGCCCTTACAGTGGAGCTTTGGGATCATTAGGCAGTTGCGCAGTTAACTGGTCTTAATTATTTGATACAACGAACAAGCGGGTTTTTTAAAAGTCGCAGTATCGAAAGTTTTTTTTTTTTTTTTTTTTTTTTTTTTAAGGTATGGCATATTTACTATCTTTGGCTTCGAGGTCGCCGCTCGATGAATATTGAACGAATCTTGACCTGGGATCAAACTGACCTTCTAGGGCGGCGGGGAAAGGTCAGTTCAGGAGCAAAGTTGCGTTTCCTTGTACTCGTAAATCTGGTATCATTTCCTGTCATTTTTTTATTTTTTAGTTTTGTTATGAGAATATGTTCAGTCATTCTTGTGAATATGTTAACATTACTTCGGTATCTGTATATCTGCTTTTTTATATACAAAAACCTGTATATGAATATCTATTTATCTTTCACTGTGCGTTGTTGTGTGTACATGATTATATATGCACGCAAACACATATACACGCGCACGTGTATATATGTGTGTGTGTGTGTGTGAGTGTGAGTGTGAGTGTGAGTGTGAGTGTGAGTGTGAGTGTGAGTGTGAGTGTGAGTGTGAGTGTGAGTGTGAGTGTGAGTGTGAGTGTGAGTGTGAGTGTGAGTGTGAGTGTGAGTGTGAGTGTGAGTGTGAGTGTGAGTGTGAGTGTGAGTGTGAGTGTGAGTGTGAGTGTGAGTGTGAGTG
>NC_091576.1:23975132-23977632 GCF_042767895.1 Penaeus vannamei
ACTGATTTTATTAAATAAATCTGATTTGCAAAAGCGATAACGTATTTTCCTTGTTGATTGAGGGTGTTCAATTTTTGTTTATTTGTCTTTTATATAAATTTTACCTTTTCTCGTTAAGATTACATAATCATCCCTTTCTCTCTCGCTTTTCCTCCCCTTGTTTATCAACGGTAATGAACTCATTATCTTCGCACACGTTCGCAATTCATTCATATCATCATTTTTTTTATGAGAAATAAAGCTTAGATCAAAATAAATTTTTTATTACAAAAAAAAAGAAAAAAAGAAAAAGAAATCATCCCAGATAAAAGGTAATGAACGAAGCGACTTAAAGACTTTATCGGCATTCAGTGGCTTGTTAGAAATGGGCGATTAATGGAGTGACACGTGATAAAGTCGATGGCATAAAGGGATTAATGGAGGAGCGAGCGATAAAATTATTGGAGTGGTGAGTGATGGAGTTGCAGGAGAGACAACTATTGACGAAGTGAACTAAAAACCCTCTCTTCTTTCCCCCCTTCTTCTTCTTCTTCTTCTTCTTCTTCTTTTATCTAAGAACAAGTTACACGGTTTGCAAAATGCACGAGGAAATTTTGCCGACTCATCTTTCTTCCTCCGTTCATCTCGGGTTTCAAAATGGCCGTCAGTCAACCGTGAGACTCGCCTCGCTGTTCTCACATTACCCGATTAATTTCTCCGGAAAAGACCCTTGTTATAGGTCAGGGGAGAGAGAGACAGGACCGCCGTGTTCGTGGAAATTTTAAAAATAATAATAATAAATAAGTAAATAATAATGATGATAATGATAATGATAATGATAAGGATAAAGATAAAGATAAAGATGGTAATAATACTAATGATAATAATAATAATAATGATAATAATAATAATAGTAATGGATAAATAATAATAATAATGATTATAATGAGAATAATGGTAATAATAAAAATGATAATAATAATGATGATGATGATAATAATAATGATAATAATAATAATAATAATAATAATAATAATAATGATAATAATAATAATGATAATACAACAACAACAACAACAACAACAACAACAACAACAACAACAACAACAACAACAACAACAACAACAACAACAACAACAACAACAACAACAACAACAACAACAACAACAACAACAACAACAACAACAACAACAACAACAAAAATAAAAATGATAATAATAATAAAATTAAGAAATAAAAAATGATAAAGCATAAATGAAGGATATTCTGTAAAGAACACTGGCATTAAGTTTAGGGTAATCAGGTGGTCTGTGGAGTCTACCATTGCACTAAGAATTTGATGGATATGTGAATGGTTCACCTTGTTAATTTTTTTTGTAATCTGTGAAAGGCTATTGTTGCCTTCGTTGCCATAGGATATCACTATCTTCGTTACTAAGATGTATTTTTGGAATGAATCGTGTGAAATGCCTTATAAAGCAGGGAAAAAGATAACATATCTTATGGATAATACGAATATTGAATAGATAGCGAAATATATATTCGGATAAGAGAGAGTAAGAGAGTGATTGACAGAGAAAGAGAGGGAGAAAGGGGGGACAGAGAGAAGAACAGAGAGAGTGAGAAGAGAGGAAGAGAGAGAAACTATTACAAAAGCAACAGAGTTAATTCAGAGCCAAGAGGTAGTTGAAACGGGGCGGGCTATGTCCGTAGAGTTTATACTGGAGGTTGTTTTGGGGAATTACTACTAACCAGAAGCAGGAATAAAAGATAAATGATAAAAGAAATAGATCGCAGACATGAAAGTGAAGACGAAGATCTCATAAACACAAAGAACAGAGGCTCATGAACACAACAACATCCTTTCATTAAAGGTAGAGTTGAGGAGTTGGCAGAAAAAAAAAAAAAAATCTTTTTGAAATACGATGTTGCTATCCGAGAATTCGTGGCTCGATTTGGCTTTTCATTTTCTCTTTCATTATTTTTTTTCTCTTTAATTTCATTTCTGTTTCTATCACTTCTTTGTATTTGATTCCTCTTTTTGGCTTTGCCTTCTCTTTTTATTCTTCGTTTGTGTTTGATCTTCTTCTTCTACCCCTTTATCCATTGGTTTCCTCTTCTCTTCCCTACTTCTTCCTCGTCCTCGTTCTCCTTTTTTTCTCTTGTATTCCTTGCCTCTCCTCTTTCCTACTTCCTCCATTTCCTTCACGTCTTTCGCCATCTTCACCTTCTGTTTGTTTATTTCATTATTTCTGTTTATTTCATTATCCTCTTCCTCTTTTTTTCATCTTCATATTCACGTTGTTCCTTTCTTTTTTAGATTTTTTTCTCCTACTTCTTTTCCCTCTTCCCCCTCCATCTCCTCCTTCTACTTTTCATCCTCCTCCTCTTCCTTATTCGAATCTTCTTCCTGTTCCTCCTCCTCCACCTCCTTTTTCTTATTCTTATTCTCTTCCTCCTCCTCCTCCTAATCCCCCTCCTCCTCCCCCTCCCCCACCACCACCGCCACTACTATCCCCTC
>NC_091576.1:23985132-23987747 GCF_042767895.1 Penaeus vannamei
AGAGAGAATAATACTGATATCTTAATGGCGCTGTTTATGGTGCAATTTGGGATGGGAAATTCTCGCGGGCAGGTCGGCCTAGCTTAGTCTCAGCCTACGAGCGAATCGGCCTACAAAGAAGGCTGATTGTGAGGTCAGTCTGTCATGACCTAAGCTGACCTGCAACCAACGTGGCTAGGCTTGTCATGTAGGTCTATTTCTCGGCCTACAACTAAGTCAGTCTAGAAATAAGTAGGTGAGGCTACTTTACTTAAAATGACTTAACTGTGTAGCCTAACCCATACTAACCTGAGCTAAGATAAGCCTATATTAGGTTTGACCCAACTAAGCGCTACCTATGCTAACCCAGGGTAGTATAGGTTAAACAACACCTGTAGACTGGTTTGACTAACATAAGGTAAGCCCGACTTGTAGCAGGCCAACGTATATATGTGTTGTGCCATACTCAGCTTTTTAATCTTAGTTGCAATTTATCAGAGGAAAATCCCATCCATTAATTTCTTTGTCACTTTTAGTTATTCATTCATTTTGCAGTTTATCTGGTTGCAGAAGCAGATAATAAACGGATTTAATAGTGAACGAAAAGATTCTTAATGTTTCAGCAATTAGTTTGGATTATAATCTTACCAGTTTTGGCAATTGGCAACGCAATACAATTTTTGTTATCATTTGGGACTAAACTGTCCACTGCTTAATTTGCATATATATATGTATATATTCTTTAAACCTACCTAAACGTCCTCCTTTCTTCAATATTTTTCAACAATAATTCTTTTAAAACAGAGCATCTTTTCATCACTTACTGACAAATCAAAACAAAGTACAGAAAATATGGTGACAATATTTCAGGTGTTCGAAATAATAGTTGTTGTTATATTGTCAACAAATATGAGCATATCTATATAGCTTCTCGGGGAATATTGCATTTTACACACATTAAAAGATATATATTGCCGCGTGTACATCCAAATTAATGGCAATATTCGGAATAACATGTTTTTTTTATATGCTGGGTCGACAGCTGGGCATGAATATGATATAGAAAGATAATGATAGTATATTTTGATTATGAAATAATATTAAAGATGAATGAGATGATAAAATATACGAGTTTATTGACGCTGCTGAAGAAAATGTGTAAATAATGATCCCGTTTTTTATAATGATAGTAATAACAGATGATAATAAAGATGAATTAAATGAAAATATGAATTGAAATAAAAACTGATAAAATACTAAAGACTAAAGTAAAGGATAGTGAGAAAAGGGCAATAATAAGGATCAAAAGAGTGACAATGATAAATGTAGATAAAAAGTAGATAATGATAATAAGAAGATACAAAGACACAAAGATTTTAAGAATTCCGAGATATTGTTTTAAATTTAGACATGTAAAGTTAGCAATAATGAGAACACTAAAAATAAGATAAGAAAATACTAAACACAGACAGACGTTATGATAAAGCGTAATATGAAGAGAGAGAGAATACGCGAGTGAATGAGAGAGAGAGAGAGAGAGAGAGAGAGAGAGAGAGAGAGAGAGAGAGAGAGAGAGAGAGAGAGAGAGAGAGAGAGAGAGAGAGAGAGAGATAGATAGATAGATAGATAGATAGATAGATAGCTAGATAGATAGATAGATAGATAGATAGATAGATAGATAGATAGATAGATAGATAGGTAGATAGATAGATAGATAGATAGATAGATAGATAGATAGATAGATAGATAGATAGATAGATAGATAGATAGATAGATAGATAGATAGATAGATAGATAGATAGATAGATAGATAGATAGAGAGAGAGAGAGAGAGAGAGAGAGAGAGAGAGAGAGACGCACGCACATAAGTATGTTTCTCTCTCTCTCTCTCTCTCTCTCTCTCTCTCTCTCTCTCTCTCTCTCTCTCTCTCTCTTCCCTCCCTTATTTTTTCTTTTCCTTTACATCCACTTTACATCGTTCAATGTTTCCCCTTCTCATCCCTCCGTCCTTCTTATCTCCTTCTCACATTCGCCCCCCCCCTCTCCCTCATCGTTAGCCTTCCTTCCTTTTATCAACATTCTCACACTTCTTCCTTACCCCTCTTTTCCCCACTCTCCTTAATTACTCCCTTCCTCCTTTTTCTCACCTCTTCCCCCTCCCTTTCTCCCACTCACCTTCTTTTCACATCTCTTTCCTCTTCCCCCTCTTCCACCATGCCTTCTTCTCCCACTCTCCTTTAGTCCTCCCTTCCTCCTCTTCTCCTACCTTTATTCCATCCTCCTCTTATCTCCCCTTCTTCCACACTCCTTCTATCCTCCTCTTTATCCCCTTTTCTCCTTTTCCCACCCTCCTCTCCCCCTCCCCTTCTTCCACCCTCCTCCCACCTCTCCCCCTCCCCGTCTCTCACCATCCTTCCATCCTCCTCTCTCCTCCCTTTCTCCCACCCTTCTCCCACCATCCTTCCATCCTCCCCTCTTCCCCCTCCTCTCCCTCCCCCCCCCCCCACCTTCTGTGATCGCTCCAATCCCTCCCCTTCTCCCACCATCCTTCCATCCTCCCCTCTTCCCCCTCCTCTCCCCCTCTCCTTCTCCCATCCTCCTCCTCTCTTCCCCCTCCCTCCTCCTCTTTCCCCCCC
>NC_091576.1:23988247-23990747 GCF_042767895.1 Penaeus vannamei
TGAAGGACGGAGAAATTTTAAGATATTTTATATGAAGAAAAATCATTTGCATGTTTGTTTATATATGCAGATTGTATATATCTATGTACATTCGTATGTGTGTATGCATGCGTTTACTGCTGCAAATACGAATAATATTGGTAAGTTTAAGATTCTAATTCAGTCTTGATAATCACAGGCACCTTGAAAATATTACCATCATCTTTATCACTATTACTTTCCTGAAATCATCACAAATCATTATTAATTTTCCTTAATCACGAAATAGATCCGTAATCAAAAGCCAATCTCTTTGTATTTTGATTTCTCTCCTTCCCTCCTTCCTTTCTTCCCTTCTTCCCTTCCTCATTTCCCCCCCGCTATGTCTTTTTTTTTTTTTTTTTTTTTTTTAATCTTTTAGCCACATATGTTGCACTGCGAGGGATGAAGAAGAGTGATATATAACACCATATTTTGCATTTGTGTTGCAGAATTATAAAGAAACATATCAAGATAATCATATATAGAGACGGAAGACAGCTGGTAAAGTAATGTTTGTGTGATATTTTTAATCTTTATTGCAGTCTCTCATTTACTCATACATTAGTGTCAATCCCCATATGCAATGGGGTTACATGTACTCGTCGGTCAAGATAGATAGGTAGATAGATGGATATAGAGGGAAAGAAAGTGAAGAAGAGGAAGAGGAGGGAGGGAGGAGGAGAGAGAGAGAGAGAGAGAGAGAGAGAGAGAGAGAGAGAGAGAGAGAGAGAGAGAGAGAGAGAGAGAGAGAGAGAGAGAGAGAGAGAGAGAGAGATAGAGAGAGAGAGAGAGAGAGAGAGAGAGAGAGAGAGAGAGAGAGAGAGAGAGAGAGAGAGAGAGAGAGAGAGAGAAGAGAGAGAGAGAGAGAGAGAGAGAGAGAGAGAGAGAGAGAGAGAGGCAAAAGAGAGAGAGAGAGAGAGAGAGAGAGAGAGCAAAAAGAGAGAGAGAGCAGAGAGAGAGCAAAAAGAGAGAGAGAGAGAGAGAGCAAAAGAGAGAGAGAGAGAGAGAGAGAGAGAGAGCACGACAGAGAGAAAGAGAGAGAGAGAGCAAAAGAGAGCGAGAGAGAGAGAGAGCAAGAGAGAGCAAAAGAAAGAGAGAGAGAGAGAGAGAGCAAAGAGAGAGAGCAAAGAGAGAGAGAGCAAAGAGAGAGAGAGCAAAGAGAGAGAGAGAGCAAAGAGAGAGAGAGAGAGAGAGAGAGCAAAGAGAGAGAGAGAGAGAGAGAGAGCAAAAGAGAGGAGAGAGAGAGAGAGAGAGAGAGCAAAGAGAGAGAGAGAGAGCAAAAGAGAGAGAGAGAGAGAGAGAGAGCAGAGAGAGAGAGAGAGAGAGAGCAAAAGAGAGAGAGAGAGAGAGAGGCAAAGAGAGAGAGAGGAGAGAGAGCAAAAGAGAGAGAGAGAGAGAGCAAAGAGAGAGAGAGAGAGAGAGCAAAAGAGAGAGAAAAAATAGAGAGGAAGAGAGAGAAAGCGAAAGAGAGAAAGCAGAAAGAGAGAGAAAGCGAAAAGAGAGAGAGAAAGTGAAGAGAAAAGCGAAAGTGAAAGAGAAAGAGAAAAAGAGAGAGAGAAAGTGAAAGAGAAAGAGAAAATGAAAGAGAGAGAGAAAGCGAAAGAGAGAGAGAAGGCGAAAGAGAGAGAGAGAAAGCGAAAGAAAGAGAGAAAGCGAAAGAGAGAGAGAAAGCGAAAGAGAGAGAGAGAAAAGGAAAGAGGAAAGAAGGAGAGAAAGAGAGAGAGAGAGAGAGAAAGAGAGGGGGTAGAAGAGATAAAAGACCGTAACTTCCCTAGTCTATATCTGGCCTCACAAATACTGTTGGAATCTCACCAAGGTCTGGACACAGCTGATGACCTGCGGGGTGGGAGGGGGAGGGGGTACTATGGGGTCAATCCTGGCAATGGACGGTGACTAAGGTATGATATAGAGAGGGAGGTGGTAAAGGAGAGAGAGCGAGAGAGAGAGCGACGCCGACAGAGAGAGAGAGAGAGAGAGAGAGACAGATAGAAATAAAGAGAGATAGAGAAGATGAGAGATAGAGAAGATGAAAGAGAGAAAAAAAGATGAAAGAGAGAGAAGATGAGAGAGAAAAAAAAAAGATGAGAGAGAGAGATAGATAGATAGAGAAGTGGGAAGGTAAAAGGAGGGAAAAGGGGAGAAGGAGAGGGAGAGACAAGAAAGAGAGAGAAAGTGATGGAGAAAACATACCAGAAGAGAACCGTCAGGATAATTGAAAGATTTTTTTTATCAAGATGTTAAAAAAAAATGTCAGAGAGAGAGAGAGAGAGAGAGAGAGAGAGAGAGAGAGAGAGAGAGAGAGAAGAGAGAGAGAGAGAGAGAGAGAGAGAGAGAGAGAGAGAGAGAGAGAGAGAGAGAGAGAGAGAGAGAGAGAGAGAGAGAGAGAGAGAGAGAGAGAGAGAGAGAGAGAGAGAGAGAGAGAGAGAGAGAGAGAGAGATAGAGAGAGAGAGAGAGAGAGAGAGAGAGAGAGAGAGAGAA
>NC_091576.1:23998247-24010747 GCF_042767895.1 Penaeus vannamei
CTGGAATACTGATGGCGGGGTTTCTGGGGGCAGGCAGGTCGCTTTAACTCGAATATTAGGGGAACATGGACACGTACACACACATAAAGGAATGACACACACACACAAGGGAATGACACATACATACACACACACGCACGTACATATACAAGGGAATGACAAAAACACACGCACACATAAGGGAATCACACACCCACAAACACGAACACAAACACACACACACACACACACACACACACACACACACACATATATATATATATACATGCACATATACAATTACTCGTGTAACGGAGGAATTTCCCCGTTAAAAAACCAAGGGCAAAACTCTCCCTCTTTCGGCGTCCCTCCACGTTCCTCTGGGCTTAAATCGCTAGTCTGTGATTATGTTCAAAGTTTGTTGTTTCATTCCTTACAGACTAACGGCCGCAGTCATAAGCTTGGCCCAGACTGCTCTCGGCCCTTCCCCTCTCCCCCCCCCTCCCCTGGACCGCTCCTCCTCCCCTCTCCCCTCTCCCCTCCCCCATGGACGGTTCCTCGTCGGCTCTCCCCCCCTCCTCCTTCCCCCACTCTCCCCTCCCGCTTCTCCTCTCCCCCTCTCCCCTCCCCCATGGACGGCTCCTCCTCGTCTCTCCCCTCCCTTCCCTCTCCCCCCTCCCGCTTTCCCTCTCTCCCTTCCCCTCCTACCCTCCCTCCCTCTCTCCCCTCCTCCCCCTCCCTCTCTCCTGCCACCCACCCTCTCCCTCTCCCCTCCCACACTCCCTCTCCCCTCCCACCTTCCCTCCCTCTCTCCCCTCCCCTCCCCCGTCCCCCTCACTCATTCCTCCCTCAACCAAGGTAGTGAAATATGCATGAACAAACATAGACTAAAAGCCGTGCGTGCGGGAGATATGCTGGAAGTTGTGAAGACAAAAAGACAAAAGAAAAAAAAGGAAGAAAGGGAAAAAGAGGAAAGGATGAGATTTAGTGGCCAGGCCAATGAAGGAGAGGAGGGAGAGAGAGAGAGAGAGGGAGAGAGAGAGGAGAGGAGAGGAGAGGAGAGAGAGAGAGAGAGAGAGAGAGAGAGAGAGAGAGAGAGAGAGAGAGAGAGAGAGACAGAGAGACAGAGAGACAGAGAGACAGAGAGACCGAGAGAGACAGAGAGACAGAGACAGAGAGACGAAGTGCAGAGAACAGAGAGACAGAGACAGAGAGGAACAGAGGAACTAGGGAGACAGAGGGAGACAGGGAGACAGGGGAGACAGGGGGAGACAGGGGAGACAGGGAGACAGGGAGACACAGGGAGACAGGGAGACAGGGAGACAGAGGGAGACAGGGAGGAGAGGAGGAAGGAGGAAGGAGGGAGAGAGTCGGGGAAACGAGAGAGAGAGGAAGGGAGAGAGAAAGAGGAAGTAGAAAGAGTTGGAGAGAGGGAGAGGAAGAGGGAGTAAGAGTGATAAAGGCAAAGATGGAATAACGAGGAAAATGATGAGGGAGAGAAGACAAAAAGAAAAAAAATAAAGAAAGGAATTACGTAGAGGATGAGAGAGAGAAAAGAAGAAGAAAAGAAAAAAAGAAAGAAAGAAAGGAAATAGGTAGAGGATGTGGGAGAGAAAAGAAGACGTAAAAAGAAAAATAAAGAAAGAAAGGAAATAGGTAGAGGATGAGGGAGAGAAAAGAAGACGAAAAGAAAAAAAAGAGAAAGAAATGAAATAAAGGGGTGGACGAGATTTAGTGGCTAGGTCAAGGAGGGGGAGGAGGGGAGAGAGGGCGAGGAGACGAGAGAGAGAGGAAGGAAGAATGAAAGAGGAAGTAAGAGGAATAGGGGAGGGAGGAAGATAGGGGGAAAGAGGGAAATTAACGAAAGAAAAGGATAAGGGAGAGAAAAGAAATGGGGGAATAAAAGGAGAAAGAGGAAGGGGGAGGAAAGAGAAGGTAGAAATATCAAATTCTCTTCTAGAATTCACATATTTACTACTTTCTCCACGAGATCCTACTCTTTGAAAGACGCTCAAAAGCTGAGATTAAAGCATATTCTTTCATGACTTTCTGATCTTAAATAGACCTTTGTAATTCATGATTCTTCAGAGTTTCAGGGAAAAATCCCCGAATGGATGACTTTTGTTCGTAACAGCCATGCAATCGCAGGTATATCACGTTAAAGACTGTGATTAAAACTAATAAATTATCAAGGAATGCAATTTCTGCTCCCTGGCTCCGCTTCTTCACACACGCCCTTCCCTCCTTCGCCTCCTCCACGCCACTGAGCCAGAACATATAGGTCTGGAGAGTCCTGCGTCCTCTTTTGCACGTCTTAGGCGATCAGGAGGCCTTCTGTTATCAGTGTTGGTGCTTCTGCCGGGGCGATAACACCTTCCCGGTAAATAGCTTAGAGGGAAGTGTGTGGGGACGAGCGTCTGGCAGCGAAACGCAGTCGTTGGATGCCCGCTGTACGATGTCATGAGCTCAACGGCGCTCAACGTAACGTTTCTCTTCGGACCAAAATATGGACACAAATTTCCAAAATCGCGGTGGTGGTGCACCTTCTTTTTTTGCAGGAGAGGCTGACAGCTTTACGACAAGATTCTGACTGGTTCCCAAATGGTTCTGCAAGAGCGGTTGCAGACTGCCTGCACAAACGGGTATGGAGGGAGAGAGAGAGAGACCTCTTTACCCATTCAATTTTATTGTTCCAAAGCCAAAACCTCTTTCTTTATTCATCGGGGAATTTCCATGCCGCGTTTCCCTGGCGTTCTGAAAGGGAATGGACTGCAAGGGACCCCGGCTATCGCTTTGGTATCAGATCTCCATTGAATGCGCTGGGAATCGGTTTCCCGTTCGACTGTAGAGTATCCGATGCCAAAAATGCTCAATAGATGATAATGAAGAGAGTTATGAATAAGAACTGGCGGAGTTTGCGGAGGGTAATGGCGCTCCCCGCTGCAATTAAGCCTCGCACTGCTTTGAACTGTAATAATAACATTTCCGCTTAACACCACAATATCTGCTCTTGCTCCTACTACGCGTATTATCACTTTTTCAGTAGTACTATGAGCGTTAATCTTCCTCCTCTTCTCCTCCTCATTTCCTCCCTCCTCCTCTTCCCATTGTTATAGGTGATGATTTAATAGCCTAATGTTATCCCGGCTACTATTATTACGTTTGTTATTTACAATTATGGTTAATATCCATCCTGCTGTTACTTTTAATACTGCTGCAACTAAATCTACTATTACAACAGTAGACACTGCTGCTACTACTACTACTAATACTACTAGTACTTCTACTACTACTACTTCTATTAATAGTAGCAGTGTTAATAGTAATATTTCTACTACTACTGCTACTACTAGTAGTACTTCTACGACTACTGTTACTTTTACTACTACTATTATTATTGCTACTACTTCTATTACTACTTCTGATACAACTACTACATGCTACTTATATTTTTACTACTATTGCTACTACTACTATGACTACTTCTACTACTACTTCTACTACTACTACTACTACTGTCACTACCACTACCACCCCCACCGCTGCTACTAATTTTGATTTTGATAATGATAGTAACAATAATGATGATGATAATAAAAGTGATAAAAGTGATTTCTGAGGATAATGGAGGTAGCAATAGGAATAGGAAGGAGAAGGAGAAACATCCAAACGCCTTCAAGTAACACTCATATTGATCAATTTATTTACTCATCAGATTGGCTCACCACCCCCCTCCCCCCTTCCTCTTCCACCTACTCCCTCCCTCTTCCCCTCACCCCCTCTCTCTCCCTTCCTCTTCCCCTCACCCCCTCTCTCTCCCTTCCTCTTCCTCCTCACCCTCTCCCCTCCCTCCCCTCCCCTCCCTCATCCCCTCCCCTCCCTCCCCTCCCCTTACCCCCTCCTCTTCCCTTCACCCCCTCCCTCCCCTCCCTCTTCCCCTCCACTCCTTCCCTCCCCCTTACCCGCTCCCTCTTCCCTTCACCCTCCCTCTTCCCCTCACCCGCTTCCTCTTCCCCTCCCCCTTCCTCTTCCCCTCCCCCTTCCTCTTCCCCTCCCTCCCTCCCTTTTCTCCTCCCCCCTCCCCTCCCTCTTCCCCATCCACTCCCTTTTCCCCTCACCCCCTCCCTCTTCCCCTCATCCCCTCCCCTCTCTTCTCCTTTACCCCCTATCTCAACCCCTCCTCCCCTCCCTCCCTCCCCTCTCACCCCTTTACCATGCCCATCCCCCCTCCTTTAAAGTCCACAGGAGGAAATCAACAACTTAAAGAGCCTGAAAAATCATGAAAGATCGAAAGACCACGGAGGACCGTAACAGATCGACCGACCGTGAAAGACCGAAAGACCAAGAAAGACCATAAGAGAATGAAAGACCTAAAGACCATAAAAGACCAAGAAAGACCGTGAAAGACCATACAAGAATAAATGACCGAAAGACCGTGAAAGACCATACAAGAATGAAAGACCGAACGACCAAGAAAGACCATAAAAAAATGAAAGACCGAAAGACCAAGAAATACCATAAGAGAATGAAAGATCTAAAGACCATACAAGACCAAGAAAGACCGTGAAAGACCATACAAGAATGAAAGACCGAAAGACCAAGAAAGGCCACAAAAGAATGAAAGACCGAAAGACCAAAAAAGACCACGGAAGACCGTGAAAGACCGAAAGACACGAAATACAGAAACGACAGTGAAAGACCGAAAAAAACATGAAATACAGAAAGACACTATCAGACCATAAAAGAAATAAAACACCGTAAAAAGACCTTCAAAGACCATTCAAGATCATGGAAAACCCCGCCAAAAGACCGACGGACCGCTGAAGAAGAAGTTCTGGCAGCCGGCACTCCACAGGTAAGCGATAAACACAATAAGAGTCAAATAAACATTTCAAAGCGGAAACCCACAAAGGAGAGGAAGTTCTTGTGTCTGATGGGCCAGCTGATGGGGGGAGGGAGGGGGGTAGTAGAGGAGTGGGGAGAGAGAGGGGTAGGGAAAGAGCAAGGGTAGTGGAGGTTGGGGAGTGGGTGGTGGGGGAGGTTGGGGAGTGGGTGGGTGGGGAGGTTGGGGAGTGGGTGGTGGGTGAGGTGGGGAGAGGAGGAGGAGAGAGAGAGGGGGTAGGGGGAATGAGGAGGGATAGTGGAGGAGGTGGGGGGGAGAGGGTGGTGGGGGGAGGTTGGGGAAGGAGGGTGGAGGAGAGGGAGGTTTGGGGGAGGGTGGTGGGGGAGAGAGAGGGGTAGGGGAAGGAGGAGGAAGGGTAGTGGGGGGTGTGGGGAGTGGGTGGTAAGGGGAGGAGTTGGGGAGAGGGTGGAAAAGGGAAGAGTTGGGGAGGAGGGGTTGAGGGTGGGTGAGGTGGGGAGAAGGAGGAGAGAGAGAGGAAATGCAGGGGAAAGAGGAAGGGTAGTGGAGGTGGGGGAGGAGGGTTGTGGGGGGAGGTTGGAGGGAGAGTGGAGGGATGGGGGAGAGAGTCGGGTGGGGGAGGTTGGGGGAGAGGGTGGAGGGGGATGAAGTAGAGGTGCGGGAGAAGGTGGTGGGGGAGAGAGGGGTAGGGGGAATGAGGAAGGATAGTGGGAGCAGGGGAAAAGGGGGTAGAGAAGAGAGGAAGGAGGTAGTGGGGGGTAGGTGGGGGAAAGGAGGAGGGACAGTAGAGGATGGAGAGAGGGTGGTGGGGGAGGTGGGAGTGAGAAGGGGAGTAGGGGAGATGAGGGATAGTGGAAGTGGGGGAGAAGGGTGGATAGTGTAGGTAGGGGAGAGGGGAGGATGGTGGAGGTGAGTGGTGGGGAGGGGGGCTAAGCAAGAGGGGAGAGGGGTGGGGGATGAAGGAAGAACGCCTGGGAAAGTTCGATTCGAAATTCCATGACTGTGTGTGTGTGTGTGTGTGTGTGTGTATGTGTGGGTGTATGTGTGTGTGTGTGGGTGTGCGTGGGATTTTACCTGCGTGCTTGAGTGTGTCTGGTATGACTGGGTGAGGTAAAGGGGACATTGCTTGCATATACATTACTGTAAGTTATTTCTCAAAAGATTCTTTATTTAGATATATGCGCGTGTATTCATGCACGCACACCACACACACACACACACTTATGTATATATATTTACTTATTCATCCATGTATCTGTCTATCTATCTTTCTTTCTGTCTGTCTGTCTGTCTGTCTGTCTATCTGTCTGTCTGTCTGTCTATCTATCTATTTATATATATATTATAAGAATTAAATAGATAAATAGATAGATAGTGCGTACTTGTGTACAGATAAAAAAAAAAAATGGTACAAAATAGAGACAGAAACGGTGAAAAAATAAAGCAATTGTTGCATATTCAATACATATGTTACACGTTAGAAATCCCAGTGACAGAATTATTTATGACACACCCCAACGAAATGAAAATTAATATTCAAAATATGGCATTTGCGTTCCGGACGCATTATCGAAAAATGTATTTCACTAGATTCCGGTAGTTTCACGTGAAATGTCAAATGATTTTTTTTTGTTTTTTTTTTGTGGACGAATTATTGCTTATCAAAATTGAATTATGTAAAATGGATCCTGTTATTTTATCCAGGGATATAAACAGCTGCTTTTCTGTAATAAAATTCCTGAGTAGTTATTTTTAACCGCATAATATTTGGATGAATGGATGCTCTGTGTGTTTCGGTGCATATTTTAGTCACATTTAGATATCCAGATAAAATAAAAAATATATATATATTACAGTTCTCTTTAATCATGAAAATGAATTCCTAATTGGTAGGACAGCAGTATAATCCTTTGGGTCTTGGACGCTTAGTGGGAAACAAATATGTAGTTATTATTATATTACAGGTATTCATAACAGCAAATACATGTCTATGAGGAGCTCCGCTGTGTAAATTGGTAATAGGCTTAAGATTCCGGAAGGAAATGGCTTCTGAAGGAAATGATATGCATCTCTCTCTCTCTCTCTCTCTCTCTCTCTCTCTCTCTCTCTCTCTCTCTCTCTCTCTCTCTCTCTCTCTCTCTCTCTCTCTCTTCTCTCCTCTCCTCTTGCTCCTCCCTCCTATCTGTCTCTCTCTCTCTCTCTCTCTCTCTTTCTCTCTGTCTCTCTGTCTCTCTCTCTCTCCCTCCCTCTCTCTCTCTCCCTCCCTCTCTCTCTCTCTCTCTCTCTCTCTCTCTCTCTCTCTCTCTCTCTCTCTCTCTCTCTCTCTCTCTCTCTCTCTCTCTCTCTCTCTCTCTCTCCCTCTCCCTCCCCTCCTCTCCCTCCCTCCTCCTCCCTCTCTCTCTCTCTCTCTCTCTCTCTCTCTCTCTCTCTCTCTCTCTCTTTCAGTGCATGTATGTATGTAAACAGGTATGTATTTATCCATGTATGTATGATGTATAGATGAATACGCATTTGATACGTACGTGTACTTGTATGTGTTTATGTGTTTCATTTGCATGTGTGTATGTGTTTCATTTGTATTTGTATGCGTTTCATGCGTATGTGTGTATGTGTTTCATTTGTATATGTGTGTGTTTCATTTGTATGTATATGTTTCATTTGTATGTGTATGCGTTTCATGTGTATGTGTTTATGTGTTTCCTTTGTATGTGTATGTTTCATTTGTATTTGTATGCACTTCATGTGTATGTGTATGCGTTTCATGTGTATGTGTGTATATGTTTCATTTGTATGCGTGTATGTATTTCATTTGTATGTGTATGCACCTCATGTGTATGTGCGTATGTGTTTCATTTGTATGCGTGTATGTGTTTTATTCGACAGTATAACAATAAAGACATTAAATATAACAATAAAGATCATCTCTTCTCTACGAACAGCAAGAGAGTAGAAGCTTCAACGAAGGTGGTTCTCAAGTGTATCTATTCTTGGCGTTCTTATTGTTACACCCAAGAGAGCGTATCTCAGTTCTGATGGTAATCGCCCCGCGCGCATTAACAAGGGACTCTGGAGAACTTTTGTGGTAGATTCTTGTCTTGCATCTTATCGACATCTTCTTCAGTTCTTCTTCTTCTTCTTCTTCTTATCAGTTCTTCTCCTTCTTCTTCTTCTTCTTCTTCTCAGGTTTCTCCCATTTCTATATAATCCTTGGTATTATTGTTTATAGATTTTTTTCTACTTTTTTTCCTAATGATGATTAAATTTTATTCTTGTTAAATATATATCCCAACTATTACTGTTACTGTATTACTATATTCTTATCATTTATATTATTAATGGTATGATTATTTTCATTATCATTGATATTGATTATCCAATTCTACTATTATCTTCGCCATAAAAGTAATAGTATTAATCATCATCATCATTACTGCTATCTTTATCATTGTAGTGTTTTTTATCATCGCCGTCGTCGTTGTTATGATCATCATTCTTAACATTTATTTTTATCAACATAATCATTATTTTAACTTATTTCTATTATCATTATCATCCGTCTTCCCTGTTTCCACTATTATTGTAAAAAGAATTGTTACTTACTATTTTGAGTATCATCCTCATCACAATCACCTTTACTGGCAAAGTTACGACCTTGAGTCAGATTCATGATGTCCTTTTCTAGGAATAGAAAATCAAACGAAATTGTTTAAAGCTTTTGAAGTTTTCTTTTCTTTTCGAGAGATGGATAAGAAAATTAAAAACAGATTTCCAAGAAGTGCACATACGGATTTTGAGTTATATCGCAAAAAAAGTCATTAACAACAGATAATCATACTAATACTAGTAATAAAACAGTTGATTATGAGGTAAAAATAATGCTGAATGTATTAAAGGTGATGCTAATGTGAAGCTTTGGTAGAGCTTTAGTGGTGGTAGCAGCAGTGGTGGTAAGGATTAAGAAATTATATAATGAAGATGGTAATGATTAATGATAATAGGTGACGATAATGATGTAAGGAAAGATTTGAATAGAACAGAAGGGTAAGAGTCTATCTGTCTATCTATCTATCTATATATCTATCAATCTGTCTATCTATCTATATATCTATCAAGCTATCTATCTATATACATATATATATATAGTGTGTGTGTGTGTGTGTTTGTGTGTGTGTGTGTGTGTATTTACATATCTATCTTTCTTTCTATCCATCTATCTATCTATCTATCTATCTATCTATCTATCTATCTATCTATCTATCTATCTATCTATCTATCTATCTATCTACCTACCTATCTATCTATATAAAGGAAGGGCAATAAGGGAGGTAAGAAGGAGAGGAGAGAGGAGAGAGGAGGGAGGGGAGAGCTGTCGACAGCGAAATCTCTGGGTCGTTTAAAATTCTTGTGTTGGGTTCTGTTCAATTACGGGAACTTTGATGAGTCCAACTTTTGGCGTGAGGTTGGCCATTCTTGACAAGACTGTGGGCTGAAGGTGGGGGGGGGGTGCGAGTCTGCGGTGGGGAGGGTGTTGTGGGGTGTTGATGTGTATAAAGGGGGTGTAGTAAGGTCGTGTATGGGTAAAAGGGGAGGGTAAAGGAAGGCAGGTGTGTGTATATAGATAGACAGATAGATTATGTATATATTTATTAATATAGATAGATTATATATATATATATATATATATATATATATATATATATATATATATATATATATATATATATATATATATATATATATATATGCACACACATATATACATATATATATGTGTGAGTGTGTGTGTGTGTGTGTGTGTGTGTGTGTGTGTGTGTGTGTGTGTGTGTGTGTGTGTGTGTGTGTATGAATGTGTGTTTGTTTTCATAAAAGGAAAAGACACAGACAGATCAGCAGAGAGCGGGGGGCGAAAGAGAGAGAGAGAAAAAAATATGAAGAGTTAAAGAGAAGAGATAAATATATAAAACTGATAAGGAGAGAGAGAAAAAGCGAAAGATAAAAAGACAGAGCGAGAATGAGAGAAAGAGAGAGACCAGCTGATAGAGACAGAGGCACAGAGAAAGAGCGAAAGATAGAGAGAGAATGAGAGAAAGAGAGAGATGCCAACTGACAGAGATAGAGACACACAGACAAACGGACTGAGTAATCTCCCCCCTCCCCCCATAAGGAAAAATCCCACGTCAGATTAAGCAGCTAGTTAACCCACACCGCTGTCTCACCGATGTAATTTTCGAGCCAAGAAAGAGCATCCTTTTTTTTCCCTCAATATTTTTTTTTTCCTTCCTCTTTTTTATGTGTCTCGATTTTGAGGTTTGAAAATTCGAATGGAGGTCAGGTGGTCTTGGCGGGTCCCGGGCGTAATTCGCGCTTCATTGACCTCATTTTATTGGGCAATTTGGCACAAATAGTTCAGAGGTTCATTTTCTTATATGTTCCGACGGTTGAAAAGAACGCGACGGGGGGGGGGGGGGGAGGGTGTTCTTGTGCGATGTTCAGAATGTCTTAGGCAGTTATGGCTTGTTTTATTTGGATTATGTGCGCAAAGTACATGTGTGCGTTTAGACGGAAACAAACACGTATATTAGATAGACAAATAGATAGATAGCGTTTAAACGGAAACAAACACGTATATTAGATAGACAAATTGATGGATAGCGTTTGACGGACACAAACACATATATGAGACAAATAGATAGATAGTGTTTAGACGGACACAAACACACATATTAGATAGACAAATAGATAGATAGCGTTTAGACGGACACAAACACACATATTAGATAGACAAATAGATAGATATTGTTTAGACGGACACACACACGTATATTAGATAGACAAATAGATAGACAGCGTTTAAACGGACACAAACACATATATTAGATAGACAAATAGATAGATATTGTTTAGACGGACACAAACACACATATTAGATAGACAAATAGATAGATAGCGTTTGACGGACACAAACACATATATGAGACAAATAGATAGATAGTGTTTAGACGGACACAAACACACATATTAGATAGACAAATAGATAGATAGCGTTTAGACGGACACAAACACATATATTAGATAGACAAATAGATAGATATTGTTTAGACGGACACACACACGTATATTAGATAGACAAATAGATAGACAGCGTTTAAACGGAAACAAACACGTATATTAGATAGACAAATAGATAGCGTTTAGACGGACACAAACACATATATTAGATAGACAAATAGATAGATGGTCCGATGGAGAGGTGAATAGCTAGATACATAAATAGATTATACGTGCGTGCCCGCTGGTGTTTATGTATATACAGGTTGACATAAAAAAAAATCCGGCAACCTCCGGATCTGAGAAGTACCGGATTTTTGAAAATGTCCGATTTTTTATTATTATATATGCTGTATATATCTGATAAAAAGTTAATATGTACATAGTCCTTTAGAGAAAGAAACTCAAAAACTAAAGGAAAAGCAAATGAAATAATTGTTAATGCTCGCCAAATAAATAATATATATGTATATATATATATATATATATATATATATATATATATATATATATATATATATATATATATATATATATATATATATGTATGTATATATATATATATATATATATATATATATATATATATATATATATATATATATATATATATATATATATATATATGTATGTTTTTTTCTACTTTCTCTGCAATCGACAACGCTCAATGTTTACGTTTTATATCATTTCTTTTTTCTTAATCCATCATGGAATTTTACAGCAACAAAGTCATGATCAAACGAGAACGAATGAGCAGGATTTCCTATGAACACGTGCAAGTAAGACCCAACAGCTGATTCTAGAGTACAGCGCCATCATAACATAGACGGCGAATAAAGAAATAAATGCACTTCAATGCCGGGAATCTGAGACCTACACACACACACACACACACACACACACACACACACACACACACACACACACACACACACACACACACACACACACACACACACACACACTCACACACGCACACGCACAAACACACACAAACACACACACATAGGCACACACAAACTGCACCACACACACACACACACACACACACACACACACACGCACACACACACACACACACACACACACACACACACACATAGGCACACACACACACATAGGCACACACAAGCACACACAAGCACACACACACACACACACACACACACACACACACACACACATAGGCACACACAAGCACACACAAGCACACACACACACACACACACACACACACACACACACACACACACACACACACATAGGCACACACACACATATAGGCACACACACACATATAGGCACACACAAGCGCACACACACACACACACACACACACACACACACACACACACACACACACACACACACACACACACACACACACACACACACACACATATGTATATATATTTGTGTGTGTGTGTGTATGTGCATGTACATATATGATTAGGAAAACATCAAGAGACACATCTTTCCCTAACAATCCCAACAACCATTCCAGCTAAGAGGCCAACCTCCTGCCCCCTCCTCCTCCTTCCCCCTTGCCCCTTGACCCGAGAGCCGGCAGAAGGAGCGTAGGAGCCCCCCCCCCCCCTCATGGCCCTCCTCC
>NC_091576.1:24016235-24018735 GCF_042767895.1 Penaeus vannamei
CTCTTCACCCACCCCTCTCTCTCTCTCTCTGTTTCAGGATCCTTCTATCTCTAGTAGAAATTCGCGAATTAAGTCGACTGCTCCACCTTAAGGCACATACACAGGAGCTTCAATCTCTTTGGGGCAGTAAAGTGCTCTGGCTGTTCGTATTTCAGACGCATAGAGCTGAAAATCCAGTATTGTAACGTGAGATTTTAGACTATGTGTAATGTATTCATATGTACATACAGTAGGATGAGTTTCTTTCTCTCTCTCTCTTCTCTTCTTTCTCTCTCTCTCTTCTCTTCTTTCTCTCTCTCTCTTCTCTTCTTTCTCTCTCTCTCTTCTCTTCTTTCTCTCTCTCTCTTCTCTTCTTTCTCTCTCTCTCTCTCCCTCTCTCTCTTTCTTTCATTCTCTCTCTCTTTTTTTCTCTCTCATTCTCTCTCTTTCTCTCTTCTCTCTGCGTGTGTGTGTGTGTGTGTGTGTGAGAGAGAGAGAGAGAGAGAGACAGAGAGAGAGAGAGACAGAGAAAAAGAGAAAGAAGAGAAAGAGAAAGAAAGAGAAAGAGAGAGAGAGAAAGAGAGAGAGAGAGAGAGAGAGAGAGAGAGAGAGAGAAAGAGAAAGAGAAAGAGAAAGAGAAAGAGAAAGAGAAAGAGAAAGAGAGTGAGATGATATAGATATATATTGATATCAATATCTATCTATCTATCTATCTATCAAAGAAAATATTTAGGCCAAACATAAAAGATGTTGAACCGCTGTCTCGGGATCATTCTCCCTCGATACAGAAGGAGCAAAATGCCGGCACTGAGTCTGGTGCTTCATCTTAAGGCGCATACAATCGGAACTTTAATCTCTTGGGGGCAGTAAAGCGCTTTGTCTCTTCTTATTTTGGAAACATAAAGCCGAAAATCCAGAATTATAGCGTGAGACCAAGAATGATGTGTATATGTTATCAGTTTTTATTTGTCTGTCTTTATCTATCCATTTATCAATCTGTCGGTCTATATGTCCATCCATGTGTGTATGTATCTATCTATCTATCCATCCATCTATCCATCCATTCATTTTCCTATCTATCTATCTATCCATCCATTCATTTTTCTATTTATCTCTCTATCTATGCCTATATCTATATCTATATGTATGTCTATATCTATCTATCTATCTATCTATCTATCTATCTATCTATATATCTACCTATCTATCTATCTCTCTCTCTATATATATATATTTATATATCACGCACACTTTTATTCTCTCTGCTGTGTATATGTATGAGTCTGCATACGTATGTATATATAATTGTGTACATGTCCGTGTGCGTACGTAAGCTCACAAAAATATTTGTGTTTGTCCTTAAAAGGAATTCCAGTCATTCTACGATCTCTTTGGCGCAATATTGGAATATTTGCTTTTATGCAATTGAGATACGAAAATCTAAGGGCAGACTTCATTAATGAATTATGCAGAAATCAGCATTGGTGATTCTGTCACGGTTGATGATATGTAAACAAATTAATGAAATATATATGAAGGAGGAATTCGTGGAAATTAGAGCAGCATGTTGAAATATATACTTCTTTTAACATTTTCACAGGAGAGGAGAAATCACACACACACACGCGCGCATTTGTATCTGTATATCTATATCTATATCTATGTCCATCTATCTATCTATATGGAGGCATGTATATATATATATATATATATATATATATATATATATATATATATATATATATATATATATATATATATATATATATATATATATATATATATATATATATATATATATATATATATATATATATATATATATATATATATATATATATATATATATATATATATATATATAAAATCTAGTTTGTGCAGTGTGGGTTTTTCTTCCATATATATGTATATATATATATATATATATATATATATATATATATATATATATATATATATATATATATATATATATATATATATATATATATATATTATTTTATTTATTTATATGTTCATATGCATTTTTCTTTTCTTAAGTCTTCGTATTTCCAAATTTTCATCTCACCCCCGCCTCTTCTACTCTTGCTCTTTTGCACAAGAATTCCCTGCTTTCTGGAGCTTCACCACGCCTCCTTTCTTGGAAGAAAAGAAAGAAAAAAAAAACACAAAAGAGTATTTCATGCCAACAGAACACTTAAATTTCCAAAAAATATAAAAGAAAAAAAAAGGTAATCAAAAATCTGTGATTTACATAAAAAAGGTAGAATTAATACTTTTGTATGATCATCTAGAGTGCATTATCATCTTGATTACTTCACTCCCATTCCAATTCAATCTTGTCCTATAAGCAACCACCAATAATCTCTTTTTCTAATCATTTTTTTCTTTATCATTACAGGTAAGTAAATAAAAGAAAAAAAAAAAGAAAACCGAAGAGCGAAAGAAGGAGAAAAAGAAAAAAAAATCCTAAATACTCAAGGTAAGTCTCCGTATTCTTTTTCTGTTCCTCTCCAGACGA
>NC_091576.1:24038735-24051235 GCF_042767895.1 Penaeus vannamei
ACGCGAGAGCAAGCAACCAACAGCAACAAGCAGCCAGCCAAAGAGACATCACAAAACCACACAAACGCAGAGACTCGACGCCCAAAGACCACCACCGCCGGAGTCGTCTTGTCGGGTCTTCGCCGTCGGGAAGTGGGCGCTGATTCCTTCTCGAGATCTGATGAGCCTCCTTATTTTTCGGTCCCAATCATGTGCTGATTACCCGCCCATCGGACAGAAGGTGATCGAAGTGGCGCCCAGATCGAGAGAGATATAAGGCTGCTCCGTTGGGGGAAGGGGGAGAGTGGTGGGGGGTGGGGGGGATATTTCGTTAGGGCGAAGGGGGGAGGGTAGAGGGGGCTTCCTCGCTGGGAGAAGGGAGTGGTTGGACAGGGGTGGGTGGGTGGGCAAGGGGAGGGTGGGTGGGTGGGTAAGGGGAGGGTGGGGAAGAAGGGGGATATGACAGGTGCGTCTGACAGGTCGCGTAGATGAAGGGGAGGAGGGAGGTGGAGAATCGGGAGAGATGAGGAGGAGGAGGAAGCGAAAGGGGAGGTGAGAGAAGGGTGGAGGATGGGGAAATACCATAGACTGGATAGAGAAGCCGGGGTGGGGGAAATGTCAGCGAGGAAGTGAGTGTGAGATTGAAATAAGATGGTTGACAAGTGACAAGGAGAGTGACACTGTAGGGAGAGCGAGGCACCCGAAGAGAAAAAGGTAGGGGCGTGATGGACAGGAACAGGGAGGGAGGGAGAGGAGGGAGGATAAGGGAGGGAGGGAGAGCAGGGAGGATAAGGGAGGGAGGGAGAGGAGGGAGGATAAGGGAGGGACAAAGAGGATGGAATAAAGGTATGTTAGAAGCGGAGCGGAAAGGTGTCTAGGCTAAGGACACCAAAGAGAGGAGAGGGAAATGTACCTGACATATCCAATATCTGGTAAAGTACATGAAATAAAACAATAAAACCCAGATTACGACTGAATACCCCCCCCCCCCCCTGAAAAAGAAAAGAAAAAGAATAAACAAATAAAAGAAAATGATAATAATAACATAGAAATATATAGCTAAATCATGATGATAAATAAAAAAAAAAAGAAAACAAAACATATGAAAATGACAATAATAACATAGAAACAAATAACCAAATCATAATAATAAATACAAAAAAAAAAGAAAGAAAACAAAACTTAAAGATAGCACAGCTGCCAATCATTAATTCCCGTTGCGTCATAGATAATCGACGGGCGCCCTTCGCTCGCGTGCCCGCCCTCCATTCCCCTATGCACGCTGATACTACGACCCCACTCCCTCGTACTACACAGCTGGGACTGACCTTTCGAGAGGCAATGAGAGAGCAGATGAACGACGCATGACCTATGCATGAGCGGGATATTTGTGGCTGACATTATGCCTGAGAGAGGAAAGAGGGGAGGGAGGGGGGGGGGGACGTGGGAGAGGGAGGTGGGAGAAGGGAGATGTAGGTGGGAGAGGGGGGAGGGAGGTGGGAGAGGGGAGGAGGGAGGAGGGAAGAAGGTCAGTGTCTATCGTCGATGTGGAAACGGAGGGGAGAGAGACGAAGGGAGTGGATGGAAAAAGGGATGATTAGATGGGGAGGGAAGAACAAGGAGGTAATAAGAGTGAGGAAGGTGGGTTGGCAGTAAGAATAGGGCGCGAGATGAGGAAGAAAAGATTGGATGAGGTAAGGGGAGAAAGACAAAAAAAAAAAAAGAAAGAGAGAGAGAGCGAGAAAAAAAATGAAATTGAATCTAAATCAGTAAAGACATTAACACGAAATAGAAACTGCAAATAAATGAAATGATAATGAAATTGAAATAGATTTTATCAACAACAATAATCACAATGATATCCTTACTAATAATAACAACATTCATAATGAAAACAATACCAAAACTAATAACGATAATAAAGAGACGAGTTGACCAACCGTAATAAAAACAATAAATTAATCTAAATGGACATTAGAATCTCCATAAACTTAGCAAGATAGGGTAATTAAGGGAACGAATTAGTCCCAAATGAGTACCAGAGTTAGTACTGATAAAGAAGATGGGAGATTAAAGAGTAGAGGAGGAGGAAGATAAAGTGGGAAAAAGATAATCAATGTAATTAAGGTTTTAGGCTCAGGATTAAAGAGATTAAGCGTGGTTGCTAAATGCTAATTTTGTTGCTTATTATTCCAATCCTTACCACTGGTTTGTTTAGTTATTGTTATTTGGGGTTATTAATACTGTTGAATTATCACTGCTATTGTTGTCATTATCGTTGGCATTTCCATCATCATCATTATTATTACTAATTTTACTATCATAGTGATCATCATTTTTAGTATTATTGTCAGTAATATTATCATTATTATTGCCATTATTGTTAGTGTTGTTGCTGTTGTTATTATTATCATTATTGCTATAATTATAATTTTTATTATTATTATTATTATTATTATTATTATTATTATTATTATTATTATTGTTATTATTGTTATCATTATTATTATTATTATTATTATTATTATTATTATTATTATTATTATTATCATCATCATTATTGTTATTATCATTATTATTTTTTATCATTAATATCATTATTATTATTATAATTATTATTGTTATTATTATTATTATTATTATTATTATTATTATTGTCATTATTATCATTATCATTATTATTATCATTATTATTATTATTATTGTTATTATTATTATTATTATTATTATTATTATTATTATTATTATTATTATTATTATTATTATTATTATTATTATTATTATTATTATTACTATTATATTACTACTATTATTATTATTATTATTATTATTATTATTATTATTATTATTATTATTATTATTATTATTATTATTATTATTATTATCATTATTATTATCATTATTATTATTATTATTATTATCACCATCATCATCATCACGATCATCATTATTATTAATATCATTATCATTTACAATGATGATGATAACAAAAACACTAGTAATACTGATAATGATGATTATGATGATGACGATAATAATAATGCTGATGGCAACACCTACTACTATTAATGATAATAACAATAATATTAATAGCGATAATCATAATGAAAATGGTTATTATTATGATTATTATTGTAATGACATTAATGATAGTAATAAGAATAGTAATGATAGTAATAATGATAATTATTGGATATGTTCATTATTATTATTGTTATTATCATTATTATTATTACTATCATCATTATTATTATTATCATCATTGTTATTGTTACTATCGTTATTGTTATTATTATTATTATTATTATTATTGTTATTTTTATTATTGTTGTTGTTTTTATTATTATTATTTTCATTGTTATCATTATTATTATTGCTATCATTATTATTATTATCATTGTTGTTATTGTTACTATCATTTTTGTTATTATTATTATTATTATCATTATTATTATTATTATCATTATTATTATTATTATTATTATCATTATTATTATTATTGTTATTATTATTGTTATTGTTATTATTATTATTACTATTATCATCATCATTATTATTATCATTATTGTTGTTACTATTTCTATTATTATTGCTATTATTATCATTATCATTATTCTTCTTATTATTATTATCATTATTACTATTGTTAACATTATTATGATTATGATTATCATTATTATCATAAATAAATTATTTTAATAAATATTGATCTCATTCTTGTTCATTTCATGATAGTCTTTCCAAGAATTCTTTCCCTGTTCATATATTATTTCTATTCATGTGATTATGTTCACATTCTATAATTCTCCTATTGCAAGATTTACAAGGAAGCAGATAACCTTCCAGTGTCTCAGAATAATTTGAAGGAGTTGTACCAAGTTGCTTGCAATTATATTCAAGGAAAACCTAGTCGATATATATGTGTGTGTGTGTGTGTGCACGCGGGCGCGTGTGTGTGTATATGTGTGTGTGTGTGTGTGCGCGCGCGCGTGTGTGTATATATATATGTGTGTGTGTGTGTGTGTGTGTGTGTGTGTGTGTGTGTGTGTGTGTGTGTGTGTGTGTGTGTGTGTGTGTGTGTGTGTGTGTGTGTGTATGTATGTATGTATGTATGTATATCTGCATTCATGTATATTAAGATACAGACATAGATATATATTTATAGATATTCATAGATAGTAGGGAGGCCATTATTTCCAACCCATATGAGTAATCTCCCACTTGAATGATCCCTTATTAAGGAACTGCAGTAGAGGCCATCACGCAGAGGCAGTCAATGGAAGATCATCCCTTAATAGCCTCTGTTCACAGCCATAGAAAAACGTGCTCGGGACTGACAGCACGTAATCCCTGGCTATGTTTCCTCATTCGTATCATAATGTCAGAGTACAATTATATATGTATATATGTATATATATATATATATATATATATATATATATATATATATATATATATATATATATATATATATATATATATATATATATATATATATATGTAAAGATACGCGTGTTTGTATTTCATGGAGAAATACGACTTTATACTGGTTTAGTATGCGTCAAGTAGCGTGCACACACACACACACACACACACACACACACACACACATAGAATGAGAATGAGAATGAGAATGAGAGTGAGATAGATAGAGATAGATAGAAATAGATAGAGATAGAGACAGATAGAGATAAATAGATAGAGAGGGAGGAAAAAAGAGAGAAAGGGAGAAAGAGAGAAAGAGAGAGAAATAGAAACACGCATAATGCTACAAAGAAATATACACACACAGCCACACCCACTTACGCACCTCCCCTCCCTCCCTCCCTCCCTCCTCCCTCCTCCCCCCCTCTCCCCCCTTCGTCCTCCCCTCTCTCTCCCATCCGTCCTCCACCCCCCCCCCCCTACAACCCGCACCTTTCCCTAACCCTCGCAGACGATTCACCGGTGTTAAGGTTCTACGTATTTACGGTTCTCATTTCCATATTTAAATTTCATCGGCTTGGAGAGAATTGTTCTTCACCTTAAACCAAGTTCTATCCCCGAATTCTTGAAATTTTGGGCGAGTCATGAATTTGTTATTTATTTATCTTTTTGATATTGGATTTTTTGTCGTTTTCTTTTCTTTTCATCTTTTTTGTTTTTGTTTTTGTTTTGTTTTGTTTTCGTCTTCGTTCTGTTATGTCCTTCATTATCGTATTTTTGTGTGTTTATCTTTCGTCTTTTGTTTTCTTTTGTTTACTTTTCGTATTCTTTTTATTTGTTTTATCCGATATTCCCTTTTTTTTTCCTTTTTTTTTTGTTTTCTCTTTATTCAACCATTTATTATTCATTTTCTTGATTCCTTTTATCGTTCAGAGTCACAATTAACGAAGAAAGAAAGAATGAAAAGAAAAAAAAATGTGAATGGTTACTACCACCATCATCACCTCCACCTCCATCACCACCACTACCACCACCAACACCAACACCATCATCACCAACACCAACACCAACACCAACACCAACACCAACACCAACAGAAACGGAAACAGCAACACCAACACCAACACCAACACCAACACCAACACCAACACCAACACGAACACCAACACCAACACCAACACCAACACCAACACCAACACCAACACCAACACCAACACCAACACCAACACCAACACCAACACCAACACCAACACCAACACCAACACCAACACCAACACCAACACCAACACCAACACCAACACCATCATCACCAACACCAACACCAACACCAACACCAACACCAACACCATCATCACCATCACCATCACCATCACCAACACCAACACCAACACCATCATCACCAACACCAACACCAACACCAACACCAACACCATCATCACCAACACCAACACCAACACCAACACCAACACCATCATCACCATCACCATCACCAACACCAACACCAACACCATCATCACCAACACCAACACCAACACCAACACCAACACCAACACCAACACCAACACCAACACCAACACCAACACCAACACCAACACCAACACCAACACCAACACCAACACCAACACCAACACCAACACCAACACCAACACCAACACCAACACCACCATCACCTTATTCAGAGAAACAAAGACAGATTTTGAACCGTCGATTCTCTGGTCGATATCTGATAATTTCATACAATTATCAACGAATCCCTGAGGTCATTAGCAGGTCACTTTAGGGTGGAAAGGGAGGTCAGGGGTCAAGTCAAGATGGATGAATCAAGAAGAGGAAGAATGGGAAAATGAATAAAAGAAGATAATTAGAGAAAAAGGAAGAGAAAGGGACAGAAGGGAAGAATACGAAAACGAATAAAAGGGATAATTAGAGAAAGGGATAGAAAAGGAATAGAAAAGATGAGATAAAGCGTGATTTATTATATTTATTTTTTATTTTTCTTATTTATTTTTTGTTTCTATTTTTTCATTTATTTTTCGGGGGTGGGGTAGACTGTAGAGTAAAATAAAAGCGAAAATGTGATGATAAAAGCAGGGATTGGAAATATGCAAAAGAAACAGGGAAACGAGGCGGTGAAATTATAGGAAAATGAATTTGGTAATAAAAAAAAGATGAAAAGAAAAAAGGGAAAGATAATTTTTTTTTATAGGAAATCGCATAATAAGGAAATGCGAATATACAAAAAAGAATAAAAATGAAAAAAAAGTACACAAAAAACAAAAAACAAAAAAACATTAGATAAGATATTGATTAAAAATAAGATTATCAGAAAAGTAAGAAAGGGTTAGAGTCAAAACGAAAGTAAAAAATGATAATGATAACACAACAAACCATTGATAAAACAAGAAGAAAAGAAAAGAAAAAAAACACGAAGGAAAGAAAGGAGGGAAATCGAGAAGACAAGAAGAAAAAAAGTAGAGATTTATTTCTTGTCATTATGTTCTCCATCACAGTCTTCTGGCTAATAGCTGTTGTTCCCGAAGAAAGAAGGAAGGAAGGAGGAGAGAGAAAAGGGAAGAAAGGAGGGATAATAGGATAAACGAAAGGAAGGAAGGAAGGGGGAGAGAGAAAGGGGAAGAAAGGAGGGATAACAGGATTACCAAAAGGAAGGGGGAGAGAAGAAGAGGGGAAAAGGAGGGATGTTAGGATAAAAGGAAAGAAGGGGGAGAGAAAATGGGGAAGAAATGAGGGATAATAGGATAATGGGGAAGAAAGGCGGAGATGGAAGTGGAAAAGAAAAAGGAAAGTGGGGAGGGGGAAAGAGGAGAAAGGGAGGGGAGGGAAAAGAAGAAGAAGGGAGGGGAGCGAAATTGGGATAAAGGGAGGGAAGAAGGGAGGGAAACAGGAGAAAAAGGAGAGGGGAAGGAACTTTGGAGAATGGGAGAGAGAGAGACAAAATGAAAGAAAGGGTGAGATCGAGAAAAAGAGAATATGATAGGGAGGAAGGAAGGAAAGTAAGCGAGATAGAAGGAGGGAATTAGAGTCACAGAGAGAGATAAAGAGAAAAAGGAAGAGAGTGAGTGAGTGAGTGAGTGAGTGAGTGAGTGAGTGAGTGAGTGAGTGAGTGAGTGAGTGAGTGAGTGAGTGAGTGAGTGAGTGAGAGAGAGAGAGAGAGAGAGAGAGAGAGAGAGAGAGAGAGAGAGAGAGAGAGAGAGAGAGAATAAAGATGATGATGATGATGATGATGATGATGATGATGATGATGATGATGATGATGATGATGATGATGATGATGATGATGATGATGATGATGATGATGATGATGATGATGATGATGATGATAATGATAATGATAATAATAATTCACCACAGTTCACAACAGACTACGAACATCCATAACCAAAGTTCACCCCCTGCCCCCCCCCCTAATTAAAAAAAAAGAAAAAAAAATCTCGTATCCGCTTACATCAGTCCAGGGCGAGTAAGCTTGGAGTGTTATGGTGATCATTAGGAGAGAACTTGTCGTATAAATTAACTCCAACAGAATGCTACTCCGGTAAGTATCACGAAGGGTGAGGGTTGGGGGTGGAGGGGGGGGAGGGGATGAGTTGGGCGGAGTAGATCCACGCTATCGAGTTCATTGTGCGTAACCCCCCCCCCCCCAAAAAAAAAAAAAAAAAAAAAGAAATTAAAAAAAAAAAATAAATAAATAGATGAATAAATAAATAAATACGGGGGGGGGGGGGCGTGAGATAACGATAGGAGAAGATAATTGTGGTGATGTAGACATGATGATGGTGATGAAGGGGAGTCGAGATAATAATACATATAACAATATAGAGTACCTGTTCTGGCCTCACGTGTAGTTTATACGTACGCACACACGTACACACACATTGTTGTTGGTGATGATGATGATGATGGTGATGATGACGATGCTGATGGTGTTGGTGATGGTGATGATGTTAATGCTGCTGCTGATGGTGGTGGTGGTGATGATGATGATGATGATGATGGTGATGACGATGACGATGAAGATGATGTTGTTATTCTTATCATATTCATCGCCATCATCACCTTGATATTATTACTACTAGTATCGTTGTTGTCATTACTCTATTTACTCTAATTTCCACTTATTTAGCATCATCATCAACTTACTATTAATATTACTACAATTACTATCATTGCTGTTGCCTATACTACATTCTTTCTGATTATCCTTCTCATTATTGTTATTATTATCATGTTATTGTAATTGTTATTGTTATTATTATTATCATTATTATCATTATTATTATTGTTGTTGTTGTTGTTGTTATTGTTATTGTTATTGTTATTGTTATTGTTATTGTTATTGTTATTGTTATTATTATTGTTATTGTTATTGTTATTGTTATTCTTATTGTTATTCTTATTCTTATTGTAATTATGGTTATTATTATTATCTTTATAATCATTATTATTATTGTCGGATTTTCTTCCTTCATACTGATGTTATGATTTCCGTCATTATTGTCAAGGTTAAAAAATGACAATGAATTGATCCCAATGAACATTGCAACGATAACAACAGCATCTAATTTGATGGTAAAATACATTGATGAAAAGGACCGTTTATGGCCATAGAGTAGAGTGTGGTAACATTGGTACGCAGAGAGAGAGAGAGAGAGAGAGAGAGAGAGATAGATAGATAGATAGATAGATAGATAGATAGATAGATAGATAGATAGATTGATAGATAGATAGATAGATAGATAGATAGATAGATAGATAGATAGATAGATAGATAGATAGATAGATAGATAGATAGATAGATAGATAGAGAGAGAGAGAAAGGGGGGGAGGGGGTAGTGGGATGATTATTATGATTATCTTGAAGGTGGTTGCAATTGGGTTGTGGTTTATAGAGAATAATAAATATAATGGATGGGTTAGATTTAATATCTATCTACTCTCCATATTTCTCTCTCTCTATCTATCTATTTATATGTCTGTCTCTGTCTTCCTTCCTCTTCCCCTTTCTCCCTATCTGTCTCTCTCTTGTTCTTTCCCTCCCACGCTCCCTCCCTCGTTCCCTCCCTCCCTCTCTCCCTCCCTCGTTCCCTCCCACTCTCCCTCCCTCGTTCCATCCCTCTCTCCCTCGCTCCCTCCCTCCCTCTCTCCCTCCCTCGCTCTCTCCTTCCCTACCTCCCTTCCTCCTTCCTTCCTTCCCTCCCTCCCTCTCTCTCTCTCACACACACACAATCCCGCGCCGTCACTCAACCACACAAAACGTACTCAGACGCATCAGCCAATCATTAATCTCTGTCCCATCAGAAAACAACCAATCACATTTCGAGCCCGGCCGTCGATGCAGCCAATCATCATCGAGATCCATATCGCGAGAGCCAGTCCTTACTGAGAGCTGCTGGAGGGACGACGCCACAAATGACTGCTGGATTTTTTTTTTTTATGGGTCGTGGAGAAAATGTTATATACAATGGGGTTTAGGTATAAGGATGAGGATTATAAGAAAATGAGAAGGGTTGGTGAACATATTCCAGTAGACTGCTATTTCTATCACGAAAATAACGTAAAGAAACGAAAAAGAGAAAGAGTGGGTAAACATATTCTAGTAGACTGTTATTCCCATCACTAAAAAACCGCAAAGAAACGAAAATCAAAACGAAAATAATGTTCACGATATCAACAATAACAATATCATCATCAATAACAACAATCAAGACAAATAGATCGAGACAAATCAATCAAAACAAATATAACGATTCAAGTCACTGGACAGAATAGCTCCAGTAGTGTCCCATGTAAAGGGAGATTTACATTTTAAAGAGCTGTACCCGAAACTTATTGATTTATACGGTGTTAAAGATTAAACCGACAGCGACCATCACTCAGTAATTCATCGGAAGGGGAAACAGAGGGACAGATAAAGCAGGTGATAGGCAGGAACACGGGAGAGAGATAATGATCTTAAGTGGGAACGAAAGAGGAGTCTTAGAAGATAGGAAGAGAGACGAAAGGAGACACACAAACCGAGAAAAGGACATACGTACATACATACACATACACTCAAACACATACATACATACGCAGATACATGCACACACACACACACACACACACACACACACACACACACACACACACACACACACACACACACACACACACACACACACACACAAACACACACAAACACACACACATACATAAATACACTCAAACATCAACATACATATATACATGCAAACACACATTACATCCATATATTACATCCATCCATACATGTCCAAACATAACATACAATAAAAAAAGGAAAAAAAAAACGTATTACGAAAGGAAAAAAAAAAATAAATACGGAAATAGTTCAGCCACGATTATTAATATCAACAAAGCAAATCCCCAACGCAGCTGGTATACTCTGGGGGGGGGGGGGAGGGGAGAGGGGGGGGAGGGAGAGCTAGGAGGCGGAAGGAGAGAGGTAGGATGAAGGGAGACTGGGGGGAAGGGGGAGAGGGAGGGAGAAAGAGAGGGGAAGGGGGAGAGGGAGGGAGAAAGAGAGGGGAAGGGGGAGAGGGAGGGAGAAAGAGAGGGGGAGAGTGGTAGGGAGAGGGAGAAAGGGAGGGGGAGGAGACGGGGAAAGTGGTAGGGAGACGTGAAGGGGAGAGAGAGGGAGAGACAGAGACAGAGACAGAGAGAGAGAAAGAGAAAGAGAGAGAGAAAGAGAGAGAGAGAGAGGGAAAGAGAAAGAGAAAGAGAAAGAAAGAAAAAGAAAAAGAAAAAGAGAAAGAGAACGAGAACGAGAACGAGAATGAGAATGAGAACGAGAACGAGAACGAGAAAAGAGAAAGATGGGAAGGGAGAAAGAGCGAGCCACCAGTAGTCGAACGCTCAGTCATTATTCAGCGTGTTTTTGTTGTCATTGTTTGTTTGTCATCGATTCCAGTTGATCCCACTTTCGCTCCCTCCGGTTATCGCGGGCTGAGATTTTGGAGATTTTGCTCTGTTCCCTCTTCGGTTTCCTTTGATTTTGGAGAGAGAGAGAGAGAATAGAGAGAAAAAGGTTGGTTGTTGGGTGTTTGTATGTATGTGTATGCGTAAGGTGTGTGTGTTTGTTTTCTTTATCTGTTTGTGTGTGCGTGTGTCTTTATCTGTTTGTGTGTGCGTGTGTCTTTATCTGTTTGTGTGTGTGTGTGCGTGTGTGTTTATCTGTTTGTGTGTGTGTGTGTCTTTATCTGTTTATGTGTGTGTGTGTCTTTATCTGTTTATGTGTGTGTCTCTTTATCTGTTTGTGTGTGTGTGTGTGTGTGTGTGTGTGTGTGTGTGTGTGTGTGTGTGTGTGCGTGTGTGCGTGTGTGTGTGTGTGTGTGTGTGTGTGTGTGTGTGTGTGTGTGTGTGTGTGTGTGTGTGTGTGTGTGTCTGTGTGCGTGTGCGTGTGCGTGCGTGTACGTATGCGCTCGTGTTAATACAAAGACTCCATAAATACCCTGACCTATTACAGCAGCCAAGAAAACAAACAAAAAACAAACAAAACAAAGAAAAAGAGAGAACAAAGAACATCCTCACCCCCCCCCCAAAAAAAAAAAAAAGAGAGAACAAAGAACATCCTCACCCCCCCCCAAAAAAAAAAAAAAAAAAAAAAAAAAAAACAGCGCATCATCTTCCTCTCCCTCTCAGGCCCCGAAGTAAATATTCGGAAACGGAAACAATGAAATATTACTCTCCTATCACAGAGCCGAAACGAGGTCCCCCCTTATCCACTGCTCTCCGCGGCGGGGCCATCGCGTGTCTGGCGAAAAGGAATGCGTAAATAGTCTAAAATATCGGTGGCTTCTTCGGGCTTAGCGGAAGGGAAATCTGGATGGAGAGGTTTGTCTCTTGTTTGGCGGATTTGTTTGGTTGTTTGATTTTTTTTTTCTTGGTTATGTGTTTGGTTGGTTGTGTTTTTTTTTGTTATTTTTTCTTATCTATGGTTGTTAATTTTTTTCATTTATGTATTTATTTGTTTACTTTTTTGGTTTATTTTCTTATCTATGGTTGTTATTTTTTTAATTTATGTATTTGTTTGTTTGTGTTTTTTTGTTTATTTTTCTCAT